>NC_134895.1:45168088-45190588 GCF_041734735.1 Babylonia areolata | reverse complement strand
TGATATTCACACACACACACACACACACACAAAGCACACAGAGAGTTGACGAAATGAAAACTACCACCTGGCAGCTTGCACGGTTTTCTCCTTGCGAACATGTTGAAATAACGCTGATTAATTTGGCAAACCGTGCTGTGTCCTTCCAGTGTATTGAGCACCACTCATAGACCAGAGTCGATTTCTTAAACGCTCACTCCCATCTTCAATCATTGTGAAAAACAAAACCTGTCGGGTTTTTTTTTTAACCGCTTTGTTTTCTTATTTCGTTTTTGTTTGTTTGTTTGTTTGTTGTTTTTTTCGTAGGGGTCTGAAGCATCTATTCTTCACAGGGACATTGACCTGTATACTGAACCTAGACATCTCGGTGGGGGATGGGGGTTGGAGAGTCGATATGGTGGTTGGGAGTTAGGAAGTGAGGGGAAAGAGACAGGGGTCGGGGTATGTGGTGGGGGTAGGTTCTCCCTCACACGTGCCCTGCCCCCCTCCCCCCCCCTTTCACTCACCCCCCTCCCCCACCCCCCCACCCCCAACCCACACGCGCTGTCGTCTGTCTTTCTACAGAAGAAGAAACACGAATCCCCACCAACCCCACAGATCCACCACGAGCCCACCCCACGCCCCCTGACCAAGATGCGACCTTAGCTCCCACCGGCAAGCGACTGACTTGAAATGTGCGTGCTTCATTCCCACCCTAAAAACAGGGTGAGTGGGAGAGAGAGAGGAGAGAGAGAGGAGGCAGGGGTGGGGGGGTGGGGGGGGGGGCATAAACGAGTGGGAGATAAACCTTTCACAAATGTCGACCAACGAGACCCCTTTCTCAACTTTCCCACCAAACACCGCCTACCACTTGCTATGTCTGCTAAGTTTCTATATATACACACGTAGCTATGGGATTTTGACGCCCGTAGAGCATCATTATTTTATATCCTGGTCCTCCCCCCCCCCCCCCACTCCTGCCGTCGGGAAGTTCCAAACCGACACACGCTGAACTACTCTTCACACTTTTTCAGTTATTGCACACACCAATCCCCAGTGAACAACTTGGACTTGGCGCACCTTACACCGGTCCTTCCAAACTAGAGGATGTAGCATTTGGTCTACAACCCAATGCTTCTAGAAGGAAATATATTTGAAATGTGTCTTAAATGAAGCGACAAAAATTCATCTAAATTCAGTTTGTTTCGGGCTATGTATATAAACATCGAGAACGTGGTGTGGAGGAGTGTCTGCACGGAAGTGAACACTCATGATTTTGATTTTAAGTCTATAGTCCGTCAGAATGTCGCTCTCTCTGTACTTGCCTTGAAGAATCGCTGGACACACTCCGGCCTTCCCCTTGGGATGCACAGTTAGGTTCTTTCAAAGATCCAATGTGAAAACTCCAAATGTGAACGAGGAGCTTGGTAGATCTGACGTTATGCAACAAGTCCACTTACGAGATCAAATAAATATAAATATAATAGGTGTCTCAACAACAGTTCGAGTGTGCCGAATAACAGGTGTACTAAGTTCAGTGACCACCACAACAATCCATTATGAAAACAGGATTAGAGATGGTCAATGCAGGTCTCGAATTTTCAAATGATCAGAAGCAGTCTAAGCAAAGAGGCATGTCTGTGCAGACTCAAGTTCACGAAATCAGATGCCTCACAATCGAAAAGTTCCCCAAAGAAAGGATCTTGTATAAAACGGCATTGGTTTATCAGGCACAAGCCGCCACTGTCAACAGAACTATTGTGTGTAAAAATTTTGCAACAAGCTACACATCGATTCAAACAAAACCAAAGAGAAGGCTCACTCACAAAAATATCTGACACGTTGCAGAACGTGTGTCTTCCTTTATGCACGCCGCCGTAAGTCTGTTACGTCATTTTTTACGCAAGCGACTCAAGAAAATGTCTTTGGAACACAATAGAATGAAGAAACCTGGAAGAGAAATTCTAATTTTTTAATTTCTGAAGGAACAAGTGGTGGAAACATTCACCTCTCATCGGCATAGTAAAGGAACTGGGGACTTGAGTTGGGAAATCAATATTTTGTATAAGGTTTAAATTTTAAAAGATTTAAATCTTACGTGAACTGAAACATACGTGGGTGAAGTGGTCTTTTTACGATTTTTAGATAATCTTTAACTCGACAATCGCAGACAAAGATAGTGAGTGTATCGTTGTCCAGAACGCTGGGGACTATTAAAAAGCAACAAACCGAATGGCAGCTTGATGTTAACACTTTTGCAAGGTCCTACTAAAATAATATCAGAAAAGTCCAACGAATAGCTAGGGGAAGTGCAGGTAATTTCAGCATATTGGAAAGATTAGCACCCCTATGTTCCTGCCACCCAGTAGCATGTGTCGTACTTTGATGCTAAGAGGAAGAATGTACTTCATGTTTTTGTTCCACGTCAGAAATTTCCATTCGATTCCCTAGTAGTAAGTACTTTAACCCAATTTTCATGTATCTTCTCGTTTATCTGAAGCCTTCGCTGCATTAATGAAATTGATAAAGAACAATTGTTACCCACTGACAAAGTAACCGTTAATCAATCTTAGCAGCCAGTTGTGTGACGTCAAACGCACGTTTCGTTTTCGCAGTATGACGAAATACAGAATAAGAACAGTGATACTAACTTGGGCACATCGGTTGATGGTAACTTGGGCCGGGTGCTTGAGTTTGCATGTGTGTTTGTGCGTCTTTTTCTGTATGTAAAAGACAATGATACATGACAGATGACATAAACAAGACATGAAGTCTATCGATTTGTCTCCCTGACATACTGAGACTATTTTGTACGCGGCTCTTCATTTGTCCACGTAACCGCTTATGTCTTGGTGCATCTAGATATATGCCTGCACACAGAAATGTTACATGTTTTATTTTGCTTTTTTTTTTTTTTTAATTCTTCATTGACAGAAATTTGGGTATATGACAACCATGATGGTATACTGTGAGCACGCCTGCTCACATTTCATGCACCGACTGCTCAAATAAGCTGCACGTGATGGTAAATTGAACTTGACCACTGTGGTGTAACACAAGATATTACCAAAAGACGGGAGCGAACCGGTCACCAAGAGGTCCCAGGGCAGGCAGCCTCCTGGTCTCAGCACTGGGATGGGAGTGTTCTGTTGCTGTCTATGGGCGTTCTAAAAGAACTCCATCATATTCACTAACACGACAAGCATGCCCGCGATTTATTCAAAACAGTTGCCGTGCACACATCGCACGTGCAAATGCATAGCAAACTCCAGAAAGAAAAGTTATGTCTGACAACCAATTGACCCCTTCTCCTCTGCCGGAACCGGGTTTCGGATATTACCTTGGTGGTAGGAGTGGCTGGGTAGTTATGCCTAATTGCGAATGATCCAGTCGAAGCGACCAGATCAACGTGTGTACTGTGAAGATAACATGTCGTACGATAGTCAAACCTAGTTCTTTTGTTTTTGAAAGCTTTTTTCCGACAAGTTGCACCAGGAACAGTTCGTCTGCTCATTCTTTTCAAAGCTTCGTCGACGTTTGAAATAGCAGGGGTGCCTGAGGGTAAATGCGAACGGTCAAGTCTAAAAATTATTGCGAACGATGGCTATGTAGACTGTTAAAACATGAGCAGGTCTTTAACTCATTAGACATGACATATTATTGGAACATCGCACCAGACTGTTCTATTGTTGGCTTTGATCACAAATGCACACAAACATACAAACAGTCATTTAAAAACATACCCCACACCGCACACAAACACACCCTTTTGAGAGTGCTCAGTAACTGTGCAGCATCGTTCGCAAATAGACTCACGTCAAAATATCCTATGGTCTAATTGCAAACGACACTATTTTGCAGACTCCTGTCAAAACTGACGTTTTGATCTGTCACCAATATGCTTTCTTAAATTATCCCATCACTGGTAATGCGCATTCAACAAATTCGATCAAATCAACTATTTCAAAATGTGGCAAAGTTCAAATGCTACAACTTGCTTCCCTTGAATTTGGGATATTAAGAGCACGTTTGTAACCTTGGTCGGCAGTGGTACAGAGCGCAGAAATAGCAACAAATCGCTGATGTTTGACTGGTTCCTGGAAATGGATATTCGTTAAGGTATTAGAAAAATGTCGAATCAGACGTTAAACTGTGAAATGCAGCCGTTATGAACGCTTCGAAGTGGGACGGTATACGAATCGTTCGCAATTACACGCTTTTCGCAATTACCCATACCTACCCTAGTGTACAGAAAACAAAACAAACAAAAATATTGTGAACCCTTTCTACATTGCCACCCTGGCGATTGTAGTAAGGAAACTAACGCCTCTACCGGCGCCAGATTTCAGACATTGCCCTAGCAATGGTAGTAGGGTAACTAATGCCACTACCGGCGCCAGATTTCAGATATTGCCCTAGCAATGGTAGTAGGGTAACTAATGCCACTACCGGCACCAGATTTTAGATATTTCCCTCGCAATTGTAATAGGGTAACTAATGCCACTACCAGCACCAGATTTCACATATTGCTCTGGCAATTGTAGTAGGGTAACTAACGCCACTGCCGGCACCAGATTTTAGATATGACCCTGGCAATGGTAGTAGGGTAACTAATGCCACTATCGGCACCAGATTTTAGATATTACCCTGGCAATTGTAGTAGGGTAGCTAAAGCCACTACCAGCACCAGATTTCACATATTGCTCTGGCAATTGTAGTAGGGTAACTAATGCCACTGCCGGCACCAGATTTTAGATATGACCCTGGCAATGGTAGTAGGGTAACTAATGGCATCAGATTTTAGACATTACCCTAGCAATGGTAGTAGGGTAGCTAACGCAACTACCGGCACCATATCTTAGATATTGCACTGGCTATTGTAGTAGGGAAACTAATCCGCTACCTCGCTACCGTCACCAGATTTCAGACATTGCCCTGACAATGATAGTAGAGTAACTAACGTTGCTACCGGAACCAAATTTCAGATATTGTCCTGGCAATGATAGTAGGGTAACTTACACCACTGCCGGAACCAGATTTCAGATATTTCCCTGGCAATGGTAGTAGGGTAACTAAGACAACTACCGACACCAGATTTTAGATATTTCCCTGGCAATGGCAGTAGGGTAATTAATGCCACTACCGGATCCAGATTTTATATATTTCCCTGGAAATGGCAGTAGGGTAACTAAGGCCACTACCAGCACCAGATTTCAGATATTTCCCTGGCAATGGCAGTAGGGTAACTAAGGCCACTACCAGCACCAGATTTTATATATTTCCCTGGCAATGGTAGTGGGGTAACTAAGGCCACTACCGTCACCAAATTTCAGATATTACCCTGGCAATTGTAGTAGGGTAGCTAAAGCCACTACCAGCACCAGATTTCACATATTGCTCTGGCAATTGTAGTAGGGAAACTAATCCGCTACCTGCACCGGATTTCAGACAGATATTACCCTGGAAATGTCAGTAGCGAAATTAACGCCGCTTCCGTCACCAGATTTCAGACATTACCCTGACAATGATAGTAGAGTAACTAACGTTGCTACCGGAACCAAATTTCAGATATTGTCCTGGCAATGATAGTAGGGTAACTTACACCACTGCCGGAACCAGATTTCAGATATTTCCCTGGCAATGGCAGTAGGGTAACTAAGGCCACTACCAGCACCAGATTTTATATATTTCCCTGGCAATGGTAGTGGGGTAACTAAGGCCACTACCGTCACCAAATTTCAGATATTACCCTAGTAGTGGTAGTATCGAAACTAATACCACTACCGGCACCAGATTTCAGATATTGCCCTGGGAATGGTAGTATAGTACTAACGCCACTACCGGTACCAGATTTCAGATGTTATCTGGAAGTAGCTTGTCAGGTACGACACCTGTCACTTTTGAAATTGTGTTTTCAGTAATTCGCGGTATTATATAGTTGAAAAGAGACGAAGAAGGCCAATTTTTTTTTTTTTTTTTTTTTTAGTTTCGTGCGTAGTCCTCATCACTTCCTGCATAATGCCCTCGGACAATTAAAAATCAACCAAAAAATCTGAATTACAGGCCATTGTCAGTTTGTGTCGTGTGTGTGTGTGTGTGTGTGTGTGTGTGTGTGTGTGTGTGTGTGTCTGTGTCTGTGTCAAGTCGCACTGTGTATGCGCGTTGAAATGTTTTTGTGTTTTTCTTTTCAAGTATGCAAACAACACTCATCTTCTGTCATTATTAGAAGCGAATAAAGTTGTAGTGATGGCAGGCAAAGTTTGAAACGCTGATAGATCTTTTTCATGATAGTATAACAATGAGTAGAACGATAATGTGACAGTATAACATTGAAATGCCGATCGATATGAACTGCTCAAGATAAAATTGCTCTGTACACAACTTTGATTCGAGAAACACTCACTTCCACTACCACCAGTTCCACCGTCGGCGTTTTCGGTTTTGTTGTTGTTGTACATCAGCAATCACATGTGAGCCACGAAGGCTTTGCCTCTTGTTTTCTTTTATCGTCGCGGTTTTTGTGTGTTTTTGGTTCAAACATTTCAAGATTCATTTTACGTGGACTGATAGGAACATGAACTAATCGGTCTGATTTACACTCAGCTTTCATCACAGACGGACATAAGTTTACAGTTGGACCAACAGCAAAGCGAGAGCTATATGATCAATGGTTTCTCCATTGCAATGGGAAATCATTTACAGCTTATTCTTTTGTGAAGTACTATGACTCAAACTTGGAGACAAATTTGCACTTGCTCGTAGTGCTGCAGCCTTGGGAGCTAGTTGGCCTTTGGGAATCTCCCAACGCCGACCGTCCTAAAACCCTTTTGGCCGAGAGAGTGGGGATGTAACTTGGGCAAGGCACTCTCAACTTTAATCAAATTCTAGCCCAAATAGTCAGGACAGGACAGCAGTTGCCTCCTCTACTGTTCTGATGGTCATAGTCGGACGCGACTTACCATCATATGTAATTGACCTTTTAACATGGATTCGTGTTTTCATAAACTAGTTTTCAGAACTGAAGGGTTAACTGCCCTGAAATAGACCCTTGACTTTTCTTCTCATTCGCTTATTGTCTGTTCACTACAAGGTCATTTAGACACGTATGCAGCATGCATTCAGTTCAGCTCACGCACAGACACACAGACACAGACACAGACAGACAGAAACACACACACACACACACACACACACACACACACACACACACACACACACACACACACACACACACACACACATAATATATTTTTCCTCTGATACATAACATGAATTTTTTTAAAATATTTATTTATTTATTTATTTTTTACACTAATATTCACATGCATTCACATAAAAGGAATCATGATACCATGACCTAAAAAAGGGCGTATGTGGAGGAGTCGTTTATCATATTACCAATAAGAGGAATCAAAGTATCATTACATTTTACAGAGGGATGTTGGGTGGGGTGTGGAGGAGTAATTCATATTATTACCAATAAAGGAATTGTAATACCATTACCTTTTACAGAAGGACTTCAGAAACTGATGTTACAGATCGTTGCTGTGATGATGATGATGAATTCAATTTCGATTTTCTCCTCCACTTTTATGCTCGTAGCGAGTTCCTGTCAATGTCCTCGATGTTGGCAGAGTCATCAGGGGTGGATGGGCGAGGGGGCGTTCTCCACACCAGGGAGTGAGGTGGTGAGGGGGTGGGGATGGGAATGATGTACGCGCTCATGAACTCGTCTAGCTTTTCGACCTCGTGATTATTGTCTCGTCGTCAGTTGTGGGGCTTAGTGGGTGCCAGTTTCTGTGCGTTGAATGAGACCTGGCGCAGCAGAACATCGCTGTAAAGTCACTGAACTAGTGACGCTGGGTCTGCTCTGGTGCCTGGCGTGATGGCGACTTCACACACACACACACACACACACACACACACACACACACACACACGCTCTCTTTCTCTCTCTGTGTCTGTCTGTCTCTCTCCTTCTACCATTTCCCTTTTGTGTATTGTGGTCAAAGGCCGATGTGCATTAAACCAGTTCTGAGTTTTTTCTCTCTCTCTCTCCGCAGCAATGGTACATCTGATAAATTATATCCGACTGTGATTTGATAGGATAATCATGTAAGAAAACAAATCAAGCAGATGTAATTTGTGTTCTTTTTTTTTTTTTCTCTGCCCATTCCTAGAATCTGTTTGAAATACTGCCCAGAAGTTGTCTTCAAGTTTCATTGAAGACTCTCTCTCTCTCTCTCTCTCTCTTTCTTACGCGTGATGTATCCTTCCCTCCCTCCCCCTCTCCCCCCTCTCTCTCTCTTACAATCCCTCTCTCTCCTCTCCTCCCCCCCCCGCCCCCCATCCTCTCTCTTACTGAACAGCGCTGTCAGCCCTAACCTGGCCGTAGTTGTTTTTTTTTGTTTTTTTCATTTCTTTTTTCTTTTCTACCACTCATTTTTCGTTTCAATATTTCATTCTCATGAGAGCATGCTGTTGTTTAATTCGCTGGGTCCATTCCTACTGGATCACCAGTACAAAAAAAAAAAGAAAAAAAAAAGAAGGTTAAACGTGTGTGCATCCCCATATACATACAGATCGGTGACCTGAGATCGAGTTCCTGAGTTTCCATCAGTTCCCTCTCACTCCTTGTAGCTGTGTCTCCACTTCTCACAATCTCTGTCTGTCTGAGTGTCTGTCAATATATATATATATATATATATATATATATATATATTCTTTTCTGTCTCTCTCTTTCCCTCCCTACTCCCTCAAGCCTCCACTCTCCTCATCCCGCACACACACACACACACACACACACACACACACACACACACACACACACACACACACCACACACACACACACACACACACACACACACACACACACACACACCCATCTAATAATATCACCTAAATGAAATAACATGAAATCGACGAACAACAACACACTCATCTCCCACCCACCCCCTCCACCCCCACCCTCTAAACACAACCACCTCGCACCCCCCCACCCATACTCGCGCAATGAATACAAACAGTATCACTATGGGGGAAATGCTTAGAGCTCATGCATCTTTATTTCTTATATTCAGCAAGTCAGCCATACGAAAAAAAAAAAAAAGTAAAAAGAAAGTAAAATATAGGTAAACGAAAAGTCTGGTGATAAGTAATCTACAGCACGTATAACTACAGACGCCACTAGTACAGTCATGTATGTATATTCTACTTGTATAGTTGTATCTACAAGTGATATGCACAGTATATATGGTTACACAAGACGAATATTGCCAAGAGAAGTACACCAACGCAAAGAAAGTGGCATTTGCATACATTAATAAATGAATGAACACGCTCTTTTTTTTGGGTTGCATGACACACTTCTGATTCTGATGAACCGCTACTGTTAAAAGACCATGAGAGAAAACAATGACGTATCTTAAAAAAAGAGTGTGTGCGCGCGTGTGCCTCTCTCTCTCTCTGTGCGTGTGTGTGTGTGTGTGTGTGTGTGTGTGTGTGTGTGTGTGTGTGTGTGTGTGTGTGTGCGTGCGTGTGTGTCTGTGTTTCAGTGTGCTTGCGTGCGTGTGTCAGTGGAAGGGTGCGCGCACGTGCGTGTAAATATTTGGTGAACTTTGACTGTCAAAGTTTTCCCCTCTCCACTTCTGTTCTCCTTCATCCTTCATCTCCCCCGTTTCCCTCTGTCTCTTTCTGGGTGTAACTTGTTGTATTGGCGAGAGAGATTGGTCAGTGAAAAAGAAAAGAAAAGAAAAAAAAATCCAGGGCTTTACTTTATTTTGTGGCAAATATGTAATTTTCCTTGGACATTAATTTCGGTTTATGTTCTGTGTTGGATTAATTACGCTGCAATGTACCTGTTTCAAGGAAGAGAACATTCGTTGCAAAAAAAAAAAAAAAATCAAGAACAACAACAATAACAACAAAAAACAAAAACAAACAAACAAAAAGAACCCCCAAACAACAAAAAAGCGTAAATGAATAAATAGATTAAAAAAAAAAAGAAAGAAAAAAAGAAGACAAAACACGACTGATAAAGCAAGAGAAAGCACTGGAAGAAGAAATCACATCAGTATTGATATTAGTATAGATACTATTATCATAATGGATGTAAATGAGACAGCGGCAACTACCTCAATATCTCCAGACGCCCCGCTATTACCCGTGGTCCCTACATTTCCATTGAGGGAACTGAACTGAAGACTGTAGAGGAGTTCAGATACCTATGTAGAATCATCTCCAGTGACAGTTTTATCGACAAGGAGACCAATGCCAGGATCTGCGAAGCAAGCCAAACACTCAGTAAACCACAATCCGCAGTACTGAACCAGCACAACATCAAGCTGTCAGCCAAGCTGATACAACACTGTCGTTATCCCCAGCATTATCTCCGGTTGTAAGACCTAGACATTGTACAAAAGATGCATCAAGCTTCTTGAGCGCTTCAACATGTGCTGTCTGCGCGCAGTCCTCGGGATATGGTAGCAGGACAAGGTCACAATTCTAGAGATCCTGGACAGAGCAGAGGCCACAAGCATCGAAGCCATTATCCTCAAAAACCCAGCTTTTTTTGGTCAGGGGACGCCATCCAGACGCATGGCTCCAGGATACCTAAGCAGCTCATCTATAGTAAACGCGGCATTGAGTAAAGAGAGAGGGGAAGGGCCCCAACACGCTTCCAACAAGACTGTTTAAAGGCCAACACCGCGATGCTGGAGTCCTCCTAAAGCAATTAGAGGAGCATGTACAAGATAGGACTGGCTGGTACGCACTGACAAAGCAAGCAGATGACAGCTTTGAGAAGAACCACCACAGCAGCATCGCCGAGGCTCGCGAGAAGAAGGCAGCAGCAGCTGCAGCAATGCCCAAAGAGCCCGTACAGTTTCCATGCCCTAACCGTGGACGCCCATGCAGATCCAAACCGGGATTCAATAGCTGTATGTGAGTCCACAACAAACGAGACTGAGAGTCGGACAGATATGATCGTCAGATACGATGGGGTACCAATATGCTGCTGCTGTTGACGACGATTATGATGATGATTTTTCTCCTTCTTCTTCTTATCATTATCACTACGACTATTATTGTCATCACTATTATTTTCTAGTAGTTGTGGTGGGTATAGTACTAGTAGTATTTGTTATAATGCTGATGAGGGTTCTTCTTATTATCATTATCGTTATTGTTAATGCGGTTATAATGGATTAATCCGGTTGATTTAATGTAGCTGGTTCACCCTACAAATGACAGGAACAGGGTTCAGGCATTCATTCAAGTCATTTTCAGTCAACGAACCTTTCGTGTGTTCCTTATTGCACATATCATTCCGCTACAGTTGACATGACACTAGCTTTCCTCCATGTATATTGTAATCGTTTAAAAACAATGCTCTAAATAATCAATGAGAAAACCAAGACAGAAGTCCGCGGCGTTTCGTTGAAAAAGGATCGAGAGAACAACAACTGCTATGACACACACACACACACACACACACACACACACACACACACACACACACACACAGAGAAAAAAAAGCACACATAAATAAATAAATAAATAAGAACACTATATTTTACATATTGTTTTTCGGAAACACAAACAGAACAGCGTTTTATCGAGCATACTGTTGTATCAAAGTTATTGTCCAGCGCTAAGGTGGTGGAATGGTTAAAATACGTATCTGCCAATACAGCGTCCGTGAGGTTCTGATTTCGATTCTTTGCTCTAGCCCTTTTTCCAGAATTTGACTGGAATAATGAAAGTGAGTGTCTAGTCCAGTCATTCGGATTAGACAATAAATCAAGGTCCCGTTTGCAGCATGCAACCAAAGTGACGTCATCTGGCAAAATTATGTTGTAGAAATCCGCTCTGATGTGTACACGGATACAGAATCATGCACGCAAACCCTGACTACAACAGTAAAGTCACGATGCATGGAACTCTTCTTCTCGATTAGTTTGGTGCTTTGTATAAAACAGCAGAATATGGAAATGAACTGACGAAGATGAATGATTTCTCCAAATGAGAGACAGCGATACGCTCCGTTTATTTCAAGGTCTGAAACTAAGAATCACAGACATAGAATTGCAACGTGCAGCACTGCCGTGTGTCAAATAAGGCTCCAGTGATCCTGGAGAAGGAGTTTTGTTTGTGTGAGTGCGTGTGTGGACGTGTGCACACCTGTGTAAAGATAACATTGTTTTCCCCAAGTTTCGGGTAAAAAACATGGCTGAATCCTGGCGGAATTCCGAGTCATAACTTCAATATCTTCACAAATCATGATGCATGTGTCATGCAACCCAATACTATATTGGAATGCTAAACTCATAAACATGGAAATGTGCATCAACTACATAATGTCAACAGTGTAAATACGTTTCTGCGTGCGTGTGAATGGGTGTATGGGCATGCGCGCGGAGGATAGGGTTGATATACACGCACGTATCAGTACTTCATGTGTGTGCATGCATGTGTGAGCGCGCGCGTGCAATCTAATGAGAGTGTGTTTACCCATGTATTTCAATACTTCATTACATTAGATATTACAAGAATATCTGATTCCATCCTGGGGTTTTTTCTGTTGTTCTGTTTTTTTCAGCGAAAAAACTGCATATCAAAAGAAAAAAAAACCAACAAAAAAAAAAAACCTCATGAGTTTGCATTTAACATGACTTTTAAGCATACACATGAAGAACACATTTCGTTTATGAAAAAAACCACCAACAAATAACATCCCCCAATTTTTTAAACATTCAAACAACAACCATTCTCGCCCGTACCAAGACACTAAAGATGTATACGGACAGATGCGCACAAGCAACGCGCCTCGCCAACTGAGAATGGACACCGCGCTTGCATCATCAGAATGTAGTAAGAAATACCTTAGTTACGCAAACAGGAAACGCAAAACTATCAGGCGCAGAACCTTTCCATGTGTCAAGGAGATAAAGGGATTTAATTCATGTACTGCAGGTTTTTTGTCTTGTAGGTCAACTTGCAACAGGAAACACTTCACTGCTCATTGTTGTCCGTGCCGGGACAACTCCCAAGACCTTGGCTTCCGTCCCAGTCTCCTGAGCAGGTCACTCCTGTCTCTTGGAAGGTTATGCCTCGTCAGCATGTAAATATTTCAAAAGCAGGTCCTGTGTAAACTTATATGCAATGCTTGTTTGTTACATCCATATGTTTTTTTTATTTTTTTAATAGATTATAAAAGATAAAAATGACTTTAAAAAACCTAGACTTTTCAATTTTGAAAGAAGAAGAAGAAGAAGAAACCTTATCTGAATGTTCCACTAGCATGCCAACCAGGGGCCACACAGAATTCATTTTGCTTAAGGCAAGTTACTTTTGACATAGTACAACCCCTGGTACAGTTTAACGTGAAGATTGAGTTATCTTCGTATTCAGGACACGTGCTGTGCACTCAGGCAGCTACCCATCGTATACCATTAAAAATCCCGAGGATTCCCTTCTGCGCATGCTGTTTTACTTCTCACCGCACCACAGTTCAGAGCATTGCCGAGAGAGTTAGCAAAACACGGGCTGTCCGCAAAGCACGCCTGTTTTCCCTTCACCAATAGAACGCTAAAAATGGATTCGCCATGTTTACCTCTGCTTCGTGTGCAGTCACTTTTGTCAGGCAGTAAGGGCAAATTTGCCTTTGGGTTTGAAGACCCAAGGGTAGATTCGAGTGTTTCTGAATACCGGGTACTGCTTACCCTCGGGCATGCCTTGCCTCAGGTTGATTTGCCCGCAGGCACACGTTCAACCGCAGGCACGATGGTCTCATGAATATGACTCAGTGTCGATATGTACCCCAAATTTACATTTCCTTGGTCTTTGTTCCCCAGGTCTGTGTTCCCAAAGGTCGCCTTGGTATGGTTTCTTCACGTTTATGTCCACTATTGGCCACCATTTATCACGTGTTTTGTTAAATATGTGCATAATGACGTTTTGGCAGGTTTTTGAACACTGCTTGACCACTGTGTTCAAATTGCATTACCTTGTGATGATTATGCATTATTATAATTTATTGACAGGATTTGACTCTTAGCTGACCACTGCTGACCACCACACAATGTGTTCAGACTGGTGTTTGGGCGCATTTGTCTTTCTATGACGTCTTTGATTGGTCATGACCACTATCGGATTTTTCATGACTGTTACTGCAGCATTAGGACTATTTGACAAAAGTTGATCAGTTCTATTACTGACCACGACTCAAGGTTTTCAGAATACGGCATTTTATCATGCTGAGCTAGACTGACAGCTCACTGACCACTAAACAAAAAAACGGCACGGCTTGCGTTTCCATCTTTCTGTAGTACTGATCCTTTTCACTGGCATGGACGACGACCGTTACTAACGACAGTAAAAAAAAAAAGAAGTGTGTATGACGAAACAAACTTGACCTAGGTGAACACAGACCTTCCAGACATTTGTGTGTGGGTAGGGGTAACAAAGACATTCTCCCTCCAAATCATAGCTCCTCATGCACCACTGCCGTCATCAGTTGCGGCACTGGACAGACAGACAAAGTCACAAGTGCATGACATCGCGCCAGCAGTCATTCTGGCTTCACAGAACGAATGACAGACACCGCCCCCCCCCCCAATAAAAAACCAAACACAACAAACCATACGTTCAGAAGTAAAGAGAAAATACAAGGAGACAACAAAGGATCCAAGAAAACAAGCTCCGAACGTGGCGTCATGAACCGCCATGCTGCTGTCTTGACTGAGTGTTTTCCTTATGTGGGGAATAATGGCCTCACCAGAGTGTTGGGTTTATGTGAAGGTCAGGCATCTGGTCCTTTTTGTGTCGAAGGCAGATGCTGTATAGCGTGTATAGTTAATTTCTATTCTATCTTTCACCAGACCTTGAGTGGCAGTGTGGTCTTGGTGCTGGTCACTGGGAAAATCCCCACGGCAACAAAGGGTTGTCCCTGGCTTACATTCTGTAGGAAAACCTACTCTGATAAAAAGAAAAGAAAACAAAACAAAAACCAACTTGCAGACCAAAAAGAAAAAAAAGGTAATGCTACGCTGTGGCGAGGCGCTTTCTCTGAGGAAAGCACCCCAAATTTCACACAGAGAAATTTGTTGTGATAAAAAGGAATACAATAAAATATATAAGGAGAACATTCAGTTAAGACTCTAACAGACACAGCAGTCCAGCGCAACGAACAGAGCACGCACCTTGTTCAGTCAAACTGTGGACCTCGTGCATGGGAACATCTGCTCTGTAGTCAGAGAGAGAGAGAGAGAGACAGAGGGGGGTTCAACAATCCTGTGTTCCCCACTACAAAACGAAAAGTGCCTGAGCGTAACTGTGGCTTTAGCATACACATTAATTTTTCCTCACGTGGGCAAGGTAAATATACTATATAAACATCCACCAACAAACCAAAAATGCGAAATGGGATCCAGTGGCACTGGAGTCGTTCAATACAGTTCCCCACCAGCCAGTCAACGATGTTCACATGCTTAATGCTGGGCGAAAAGGCTCCTTCTCCAAAAATAAGACTGTTCCCAAGGAGAAGAGATCTATCACTGAAAGTGGCCCTCCAACACTGGGATGCATCGCATTCATTATCACAAGTGAAGTTTTTTTTTTCTTCTCTCACTTCTTTCCGTGAGCTCTGTGCAGAGATGAATGAATGTAAAACTGATGGAACTGCACAATGGTCACAGGATGGTGGTGTCGATCTCTCTCTCTACAATGTGGGCTGAATCCAAGGGGAAGACTTGCCGCCTTCTGGATATCGTCTACTCCTCGTTCGTCCTCCAGTTCTCAACCTTCCATTTTGTGATCCAGTTTGATTCGATGGGTTGGTGATATCACAGGCGTGGCTGATCTCTTCTCTCCGTCAACAGTCAACGCTTTTCACCTAAACACTGGATGGAATACAGAAATGCTTTTTTTTCTTTCTGCCATCGACGCTTCTAGCGCCTAGTTTTTACCCCGGGCTGGCGACATCGGAATCTCATGTTGGTTTTCTAAATATATGGCCAACCCCACAGTCTGTCATGCCATGGAAGTATTAAGGTATCCCAGAATCGAACATTTTTTTTCTCCGTGTGTGAGGGGCACAAGGGTGATAGGTCCTGGGGGAGGGAAGGGGTGGTGGTGGTGGTGGTGGTGGAATATCCAAAATGGTGAACAGCGTTTCAACAGGCCTGTTGCTCTCCCAATACGAATGTCATGTCATTGTCCCAAGAGAGACTCCCAAAGTCCTGATAGGTCACTGGGGTGGTTATGATTCCTTTCCAAAACCAGTGGTGATCTTGGTTGGTACAAATCAGTTCATGATGCACCTTATTACAACAAGCGAATTTTACCCAGCACGCACTCGATCTCTCTATCTCATTAACTCTCACGAAGAACAGGAGGCAAATAATCCACCTCAACACGAGAAAAGATACTCGGTTGTTCCTTTTCAGAACGAATTGCAAAATGAAGCCAGAGAGAGAGAGAGAGAGAGGAGGGGGCAGAGACAGAGACAGACACAGTGGAAGAGTCACTGCCACGCTGAAATGGCCCCAGGATCAAAAGCAAGCAAGACACTGAGGACTGCAAGATATTCAGGCGAGACGGCACACCCAGGTTCACAATTATGATACCCAGGAGGACTGCAATGGTTCTTCTGTTTCTTCTTCTCATTCGATACTTGGATCCACGATCTCATCACCTCGGAATGCAAAAAAAAAAAAAATCTTCAAGAGACACTCCTCGGGGGCCACTAAAAGACATAAAAGTGAGGCGGCACTTCAGGTCATCTTTATCACAGCCTTCACCACCTCGGCAACAAACCCCACCCTCCCAGAAAACACGACCCTCGTTCCAGCTCAGGAGGTATTGGCCCCCACTTCCCCCCTCTGCTCGCCCTGGTCTACTTGGGGCCTTCAGAGTCTCCGGTGTCTGCCGTCAGCATCTGGTAGAGACACTGGTCGTTGATGCAGCCCTGGGTGAACTCCTCCTTGGTCAAGACGCCATCGTTGTTGGTGTCCATCTTGCTGAAGATCTTGATGGTGCGCTCCTTAGGCGTGTCCATGCTCACTGCTGTCAGGGCGTTGCCAAGCATGTTGTAGATGGCCTGCAAAATAAGTCACCCATCGTTTACTGTTCATGTCATGTTCACTGTCATTGTTATCTTCAGCCTGCAACATTACCGTCACCCATCGTTAACTGTTGATGTCATATCCACTGTCGTTGTTATCTTCAGCCTGCAACATAACCGTCACACATCGTTTACTGTTAATGCCATATTCACTGTCGTTGTTATCTTCAGTCTGCAACATAGCCGTCACACATCGTTAAATGTCAATGTCATATTGACTGTCATTGTAATCTTCAGCCTGCAACATAACCGTCACCCATCGTTTACTGTTAATGTCATGTTGACTGTCAATGTTATCTTCAGTCTGCAACATAACCATCACCCATCATTTACTGTTAATGTCATATTCAGTCATTGTTATCTTCAGTCTGCAACATAACCGTCATCCATCGTTTACTGTTGATGTCATATTGACTCTCGTTGTTATCTTCAGCCTGCAACATAACCATCACCCATCATTTACTGTTAATGTCATATTCAGTCATTGTTATCTTCAGTCTGCAACATAACCGTCACCCATCGTTTACTGTTAATGTCGTTGTTATCTTCAGTCTGCAACATAACCGTCACACATCGTTTACTGTTGATGTCACATTGACTGTCATTGTAATCTTCAGTCTGCAACATAACCGTCACACATCGTTAGCTGTTAATGTCATATTCACTGTCATTCACTGGTTGGATGTTGGTAGGACCAAAAGTCTCATGTGTTTGAACTTTTTGTCTTCCCAGCTTGGCTGGTATTGTTTTTACACAGGAGAATGCCGTATAAATAAGGTTATAAAGAAAGCGGGTTGGGGGAGGAACTGTTATAGGGAGGACTCAAGACACTCTGTACAACAGACGGTTGATAAACCAACTGACATTCTGCAAGACTAGAGACTCTGAACATACTGTACAACAGACGGTTGATAAACCAACTGACATTCTGTGAGACTAGGGACACTGAACATACTGTACAACAGACGGTTGATAAACCAACTGACATTCTGTGAGACAAGAGACTCTGAACATACTGTACAACAGACGGTTGATAAACCAACTGACATTCTGTGAGACTAGGGACACTGAACATACTGTACAACAGACGGTTGATAAACCAACTGACATTCTGTGAGACTAGGGACACTGAACATACTGTACAACAGACGGTTGATAAACCAACTGACATTCTGTGAGACTAGGGACACTGAACATACTGTACAACAGACGGTTGATAAACCAACTGACATTCTGTGAGACTAGGGACACTGAACATACTGTACAACAGACGGTTGATAAACCAACTGACATTCTGCAAGACTAGAGACTCTGAACATACTGTACAACAGACGGTTGATAAATCAACTGACATTCTGTGAGACTAGGGACACTGAACATACTGTACAACAGACGGTTGATAAACCAAATGACATTCTGTGAGACTAAGAGACTCTGAACATACTGTACAACAGACGGTTGATAAACCAACTGACATTCTGTGAGACTAGGGACACTGAACATACTGTACAACAGACGGTTGATAAACCAACTGACATTCTGCAAGACTAGACACGTCCATTGACCACGGTGGCTGGTTGAGAGTACTGAAAGCAGTGACAAGCCAGTTTTGTCCCACGAACCATTTCTCTGTTTAACAGTGGCAGAGAAATAGCTGAACAATCATTATTTCGTGTGTGTGTGTGTGCGTACGTGCGTACGTCATGAAAGATAGAGAGGAATCGTGCTCAGAAATGAAGATTCCTTACAGTCATGTGTGTGGTAATGGAACCATGTGTGTAGCTGTATGGATGAGGAAACACTGGCAGCCATTGCTACGAACATGACTGTGCGTGGGTGGCTCAGACTCAGGGGTCACTTTACAACGACTTGAGGCAGCGTCGAAGAAAGAGGAGAGAGAGAGAGAGAGAGAGAGAGAGAGAGAGAGAGAGCACAAAACACCACCCACTGAATGACAGACGATCGTAATTCAAATTGAAATTCAAATTATGCATTGTAATTCATATTATGCAGTATGATGTAAATGTTCCACATCTGACTGCTCTTTTGTTTCGATTGATACTCTCAGTGGGTCTCTGTCTGCCTGTCTGCTGTATGTTAGTAACCTCCCCCCCCTCCACCCCCGCCGCCCCCCTCTCCCCCACCCTAGGAAGCCGAGGGCTCTTTTAAGTGTTAACAGTGCCTCCACTTTCTGGAAAGTCTGTACAACAATTGTCCTCCTTTCTGTCGCTCTCTGTTTCTGGCTTCCTTTTTTTTATCCCCTTTTCTGTATTATCTCCCTTCCTTATTTTCAGCCTTGCTGATCCCTTCAACTATATTTCTTCTATTGTATGACAGTCAGTCGTGTCCGACTATGACCATCAGAACAGCAGAGGAGGCAACTGCTGTCCCAACTATCTGGATTAGAATTTGATTATAGTGGAGAGTGCCTTGCCCAAGTTACACCCCCAATCTGTGGGTTGTAGGACAGTCGGCGTTGTGATGATTCCCCAAGGCCAGCTAGCCCCCAAAGCTGCAGCACTAAGAACCAGTGCAATCTTGCCTCCTAGTTTGAGAGTCACGGTCCTTCAAAAGAAAACCAAACTGTAAGGGACTACCCATTACAGTTAAGAAACCATTGATTACATGGCTCTCACTTTGCTGTTAGCCCGGCTGTAAGCTCTGAGAGTTGAACATGTCTGGTCCTGTATCTAGACTTAATAATTTGACATCCTAAGATACATTATTTGTGGTGCCTAGCATGTGTGAGGGGCCTGTTGACAATCTTTTTTTTTTCTTGTTATGTATATCTGTTATTATATATGTCTGTTTTGGTTTAGGTGTGATAATGTTTCACGTTAGTTTGAGATTTATTTTAATCCTCTGTCGACGATTTTACGTTATGGTCAGCGTCAGAGCCATGTCCTCGGTTTATGCGCACTTATGTGACTATTCGTGTATTCGTGCCTAATTCTCTTTTCCGTATTTTCTTATTTGTTTGTTTGTTTGTTTGTTGTTGCTTCTTCAGGTCCTATGGAGTCGATATAAACACTTCTTCAGTCCTGATATGGGGGTCCTACTGGCTGGTCTACAATCAATAAGATTAGATAAACAAATGAACGAATGAAAAGACAAACAAACAAACAAGACAGCGAAACAAACAGACAGACATATATGTGGATACATAGATTAGATACTACATACATATAGATAAATAAATAAATAAATGCATAAATAAATAAATAAATAAATTAATTAATTAATTGATAAACTTGTCCAATTAAGTGAGAGACACAACTGAGCTAGATATGACGACACACGAGCGAGACTGTGTGACATGACAGAGAACATGACAGCGAATTTTTCCATAAGGCCAGCAACCCGCTTTGACAGTCTAGCACACGCGCGCACGTGCACGGATGCGTGTGCACGTGCACGAATGCCTGTGCACACCTGCCTCACACACACTTAATGATTGATAGCCAGAGAGAAGGGTGGGGTTGGGGTGGGGTGAAGGGGGTGGGGGGGCACAAATTGAAATCGATACCCACAAAGCACTGACGGGAAGGATGATGCTTGTATCAACGTGACCCAACGAGCTCAACACGTCTGAAGACCGGAAAGGCTCGGAATGATCCGCAACGTGATCTCCCAGTGTGTGTGTGTGTGTGTGTGTGTGTGTGTGGTGTGGTGTGCTGTGTGTGTGTGTGTGTGTGTGTGTGTGTGGTGTGTGGTGTGTGTGTGTGTGTGTGTGTGTGTGTGTGTGTGTGTGTGTGTGTGTGTGTGCTGTGCTGTGTTTGTGTGTGTGTGTGTTTGTGTGTGTGTGTTTGTGTGTGTGTGTGTTTGTGTGTGCTGTGCTGTGCTGTGCTGTGTTTTTGTGTGTGTTTGTGTGTGTGTGTGTGTGTGTGTGTGTGTGTGTGCATGAGAGAGAGAGAGAGAGTTACCCAACGTGGGTGCGTGTGTGTGCCTGTTTTCTGTATTTGCTTCTTTAACTACAATTCTCTTGAATATATGTTTTTTCACTTCTCCCCCCCACTCCCCCACACCTACCACGTCCCCCCGCCCCCCAGCCCCAATAATAACTCAACTCCGAAATATCTGTCACTGCTTGCCTGCCCACCTTTTTTTTCTTCCCTAATTGAAATCATTCATCTATCAGTTGACCACACACCTTCGACTAAAGAGTTCAAAGTCTTCACTTTGATGTGTTCATGTGTCTGTCTGTTTGCCTGTCCGTCTGTTAGGAACAATTATAACCAAAATGTGATGGGGAAAATTCTTCGTGATGGTCTGTGTGGCAGCATCGACCTATGGAACAGTCCGTCAGTGGCTGTATTCAAGAGACCATCGTGCATGCTCTTTTACTTCTCACCGCATCACAGTTCAGAGCATTGAGTTAGCAAAACACGGGCTGTCCGCAAAGCACGCCTGTTTTCCCTTCACCTATTAATAGAACGCTAAAAATGGACTCGCTATGTTTACCTCTGCTTCGTGGGCAGTCACCCTTGGCAGATAAGGAAGGACAAATCTGCATTTTGGTTTGAAGTCCCGCGGGTAGATTCGAGTGTTCCTGAATACCGGAAACTACCGAAGGCTTGTGGTGGTATTATGCTGGAAAATGACATGCATGCCAGGCTGCACTCTTCAAAGTTCGGTTCCGTCTCTGATCACCATCCTTGTATAGGAAATAACACTTTAACGCCAAAGTTCTGTATCTGTCTGTGTCTCTGTCTGTCTGTCTGTCTGTCTCTCTCTCTCTCTCTCTCTCTCTCTCTCTCTCTCCCACCCTCCCCCCTTTCTCTCTCCACTCCACATCTCGTTAATACCAAAGTTCTCTCTCTGTCTTTGTCTCTGTCTCTGTCTTGATCTCTCTCTCTCTCTTCCCCCCCCCTCTCTCTCTCCACTCCACATCTCTACCTGTCCCTCTCTACATGTGTGCGATGGTGTGTGTGTGTGTGTGTGTGTTTGTATGTGTGTGCTCACGCGTATTTCATCATCAGCGTGCTCGTAAGTTTGCTCGCCTACTCATATAAGCATGCACTCAAACCACACCAGTCAGCAATGTTTGTGCACACCCCCGTGGTAAACAACACCCCCAAAATGGCCTCAAACGGACAGCACAAAAGATATATATCTGTCACACAGATCTGAATTTACAACGATTAGGTGCAGGGATAAAAACCCAATATATCTCCTGAACTCCTCTCAATACTGGCAAATGGCCAAGAAGAACTGCAATGCGCCACAATTCCAACGAACGCGTTTTTTCACACCACACTGCATGGTCAGCGGAGCCCGTCTGGCTGCAGAAGATTGTCTGGTGGCCAACACGGAGCAAAACTGACATGGATATATGCAGAACATAATGATCCACTGGCGGGGATTTTTGCTGGTAGTTTCCTGCAGAATACATGTATC
>NC_134895.1:45155588-45163088 GCF_041734735.1 Babylonia areolata | reverse complement strand
AGTTAATTTGCTTTAAACTCATCTTAAACATTACATTTTGAAATTATACTCAATACATAAAAAGCTTGGATTTTTTTTTTAAAAGTGCATCACAAGTGAGTCTTGAAGGCCTTGCCTCTCTTGGTTTTGTTACACTTGCTTGTCATGCTCAGCGTGGATTTCTCATCAAACAACCAGCGTTATATAATGTTACATGTCTGTCTGACTGTGTATGTACGCGTGCCTGAAATCTGATTGAATGACACAGGAAACGAATGATGAGCGCCCAATGACAGGCGTCAATCGGCTCTACCCAGGTAGGCAGCCTGCTGTTCAAATGACGCTAAGAGCTTGTTCTCCGACCGAGGATAAGTGCTAAATAAGTATCCACGTCATTCATTTATTATCATATTACTCTGATGAGTACACTTGTCACTTCTATTTCTGCTTGCGATGGCGCAAAAGTGTACAGAATTATGCAGCATAAATATTACAACTCACCATATAAATGTTTTCTCATACAAAAAGCAAATGAATGCAACTGCTTTCTCTACTGTACTTTAAGAAAGATAAAAATAAAACAAGTTAAAAAGAAGAAGAAGAAGAAGAAGAAGAAGAAGAAGAAGAAGAAGAAGAAGAAGAAGAAGAAGAAGAAGAAACCTCACCTTAATGATCAACTCCATCTCGTTCTTGTCGATGGTCCCGTTACCGTCTATGTCGTACATGTCGAATGCCCAGTTCAGCTTGTCCTTCGGGTCACCCTGGTGTGGAAGGAGTTAAATGAAATACAAATAAATACATATAAATGCAAAGACACACACACACACACACACACACACACATATATATATATATATATCTATAATACACACACACACACACATATATATATATATATCTATAATACACACACACACACAAATATATATATATATATATATATATATATATATATATAATACACACACACACACAAATATATATATATATATATATATATATATATATATGTGTGTGTGTGTGTGTGTGTGTGTGTGTGTGTGTGTGTTCAGATAGATAGATAGATAGATTGATAGATAGATAGATAGACAGATAGACATATACATAAATAAAATACGAGGAAAAGGGTTAGTTTGAATTAAGACATTTCCGACATTCTGTCCCAGTACCTGTCTATCAACTCTATCTTAGATCGTGCATTACTACAGGAGGGGGTGGAGTGGCTTGTAACTACATTGGGTGGGAGTGAGGGGTGGCTAATTATGACCAGTTTAAATTTACCCCCCCCCCTCCCCGTGGGGCCGTATCCAAAAGACCATCGTGCCTGTAGGTTAAAAGCCTACCCGTGGGTCTGCAAACCCCAAGGCAATTTACCCTTACTACCTGCCAAGGGTGCCTGCCCACAAAGCAGAGGTAAATAGAATAGAATAGAATAGAATAGAATAGAATATGTCTTTATTACTAAGTGTACCGGGGTCACAAGGAATATTGTGAAGGGGGTGGGGGGTGGGGGGGGGTAGTACATAACAATGTACGAACACAAATCGAAAATCATACACAAGCACAGATACTGAAATTAGGATACATACAAGTGCATATCAATATAAAAACTTGTGCATACTCACACATGAACACACACACACACACACACACACACACACACACACACACACACACACACACACACACACACACACACACACACATGCGCGCGTTTGTGTGCACTACCGCACCTGATGT
The DNA here is from genome assembly GCF_041734735.1 of Babylonia areolata. Classification (NCBI taxonomy): domain Eukaryota; kingdom Metazoa; phylum Mollusca; class Gastropoda; order Neogastropoda; family Buccinidae; genus Babylonia; species Babylonia areolata. The sequence continues at coordinate 45,161,369 of NC_134895.1, read as the reverse complement.
AATTTCTCTTTATGAGATGATAAAAATCATTCTAATCTTATCTTAATTTATGTGCAATATAATACATGCAATGTTAACCTTGGTGTATTTCAATATGTTTACAATAATAATTAATTACAACATTTTTACAATACTTTTTATATGAATGTCTTATATGTTATTGATTCTTTTTTAAATATGGCAGATACTTTTGTAGCGTTGTTTTTGAGGGGGAAAAAAAAAACAAGGAGTGCTTTGCGGATTGTCCGTGTATTGCTAACTCCCTCGACAATGCTCTGCACTGCAGTGAGGTAAGAATAACACGCGCAGAAGAGAATCATCCTAATTACAGACTATGGGTTAGCTAGCCTGAGTGCACAGCAAGTGTCTTGAATACAAATATAACTTAACCTTCAAGATAAACTGTACCCGCCGCGGATTCCTATCATGTCATGGGTAACTTGCCTAAAACAGCAAAATGAAGCTTGAGTTGAACTCGGCCCCAGACTGCTCAACGAATACGATCCCAGGCGTTGCTCAGACCCAGCCATATGGGCGCAATAGCTGAGTGGTTAAAGCATTGGACTTTCAATCTGAGGGTCTGGGTTTCGAATCGGTAATGGCGCCTGGTGGGTAAAGGGTGGAGATTTTTCTGATCTCCCAGGTCAACATATGTGCAGACCTGCTTGTACCTGAACCCCCTTCGTGTGTATACGCACGCAGATGACCAAATACGCACGTTAAAGATTCTGAAATCCATGTCAGCGTTCGGATGGTTATGGAAACAAGAACATACACAGCATGCACACCCCGACAACATGACAGGGTAAAAACAGTCATGCGCGTAAAAGCCCACTCATGTACATACGAGAGAACGTGGGAGTTCCAGCCCACGAACAAAGAAGAAAAAGAAGAAGATACCCAGCCATATTTCATCATGAGGTAGAAAAACAACAACAAAAAACAGTGTGGGAGGAGGGGAGGGAAGGGGAGGGAGGGAGGGGGAGGGGGGGGCAAGGGGAGTGAGGGGGGGAAGGGGGATCGAACAGGCAGCTACAGCATGGACCCACCTTGTTGGAGGTGATGTTGATGGCCAGCAGGAACTCCTTGAACTCGATGGAACCGCTGCCGTCCTTGTCGAAGGAGCGGAAGACGTGCCGGCAAAACTCCTCCGGGTTGCCCCCGGGGAAGAACTGGGCGTACACCTCTTTGAACTTCTCCTGCGACAGCTGCCCCTCTGGACAGTCCCTCTGTGGGTGGTGGTGAGGGGTGTGTGTGGGGAGGAGGGGATCGTGGGGGGTGGGGAGAGGGGCAGACAGAAAACGAAAGTGAAAAGTGTTTTTTTGGTGTGAAATGTGTGGCGCGTTGCCACTACTACTACTTCTACAACTACTGCTGCTGCTGCTACTACTACTACTACTGACAACAAATTGGCTTTCAGCGAACATTCTATCTCCTGACGGAGCTGACAGCCAGCCAGACAGACAGACAGACTGAAGTTCATGGGTTTACATGTTTCTTACGATTCACAAACAGAGGCTAAACAAAACCCCGATGCAGCACACACGCTAACAAGGAACGTGCGATATGTCCCGGTATATAACGACCTTAAACTGCCTCTCTGTCGGTTTCTTTTCCCCTCGGGGTCATTCCCCAGGCCTGTGTTCCCCAAATTTTACTTTCAGTCAAGTCAGTCCAGTCTTAAGTTCCCTCAGATCGGAGTTCCCCCTAGTCTATGAATTTTATTTATTTATTTATTTATTTACTTATTTATTCATTTATTATTATTATTATTATTATTGTACGCTTACAGTTGACTTCATCAAGTTTTTGCGCCTTATAAATATTACCATTATTATTATTAGTAGTTCTTTTTTTTGCATTTATCTATTATTTATTTATTTATTTACTTATTTCTTTTTATTTTATTTTTTTAAAATTCATTTTACTTTTTTGTTTGTTTTGTTATTTCATTTTATTTCATTATTTTATTTTATTTTCATTTTTATTTTATTTTATTTCATTTTATTTATTTACTTATTTTATTTTTTTTCTCAAGGCCTGACTAAACGCGTTGGGTTACGCTGCTGGTCAGGCGTCTGCTTGGCAGATGTGGTGTAGCGTATATTATGGATTTGTCTGAACGCAGTGACGCCTCCTTGAGCTACTGCTACTGATACTGATACTGCTACTATGAATCCCTGAGCCTATGTTTCCCCAAACTGACTCCTTTTCTTTTTTTAAGGTCTTTGATCTCAGCTCAATGCCCCCCCCCCCCCCCCCCCCCCTCAATAGCGTTTTCTGGGTCTTGTTACCCCAGATCCTTGCCCCCTAGCTATCTAAAATACCAGAGGTCTAAATTTCCCCATTGTACTTTTTTTTTTAGTCTTGAAAAATAGTTGTTTTCAAGCAACTCTACCAAACGACAGTCTGTTGTGTTTTTTTCTTTTACCCGACGACACTCGATCTCCTTGTGCCGCAACCTTGGGGGCTAGTTGGCCTTTAGACACGATCACCATTCACAGACAATCTTCCTGTGTAATAACTGGCTGGCTTGGGAAGGGGGGGGAGTTGGCTGACCCGATAACAGTCTGCCATGTTCATGGTTTGTTGTTGATAACAATTATTGATATAATTATTATTATTGTTATTATTATTATTATTATTATTATTATTATTATTATTATTATTCTTACTACCTTTTTTCATATTATAATTATTATTTATTTATTTATCTATTTATGTATTTATTTACTTATTTATGTACGCTTATCTATTATTTATTCACCTTTTTTTTTTCTCAAGGCCTGACTAAGCGCGTTGGGCTACGCCGCTGGTCAGGCATCTGCTTGGCAGATGTGGTGTAGCGTATATAGATTTGTCCGAACGCAATGACGCCTCCTTGAGCTACTGAAACTGGAACTGTTGATAACGCAGTCTTTTTTTTTTTTTTTTCAGTCGCTGTTGTGTTCTGATAATTTTGCAGTGTGTATGTGTGTGTGTAGAGGGTTGGGGGGGATGGGTGGGGGGAGGAGGGGGAAGGGGAGGGGAGGGGGAAGCTGGGGGCTGGGGGGGTGGGGGCGCGTGCTCGTGTGTGTGTGTGTGTGTGTGTGTGTGTGTGTGTGTGTGTGTGTGTGTGTGTGTACAATTGATGATTAACGTATCATACACTTTCTCCTTAATGGAACACTGCCTTCTTTTGCTCTTTTTCCCTCCCCGCCCCTGATCTGCCCATCAACCCCCGAAAACGGAGTATGGCTGCCTACATGGCGGGGTAAAAAAAAACAACAACCTTGGTCATGCACGTAAAAGCCCACTTGTGTACGTACGAGTGAACGTGGGTGTTGCAGCCCACGAATGATCTGTCCACCCTCCCCCCCCCACCTCTCTCTCTCTCTCTATGCAAATATGTATCAAGATTTATGGCGCAGTAAACCCCACTGTTCTCCTTTTTAGAGGGTTTTTATGGACTCTACAGTGCCGTCACCGAAAGATTTTCCTATCCTTTTTTTTTTTTTTTTTTTTTGTGTGTGTGTGTGTTTTGTATGCTATCTTTTTTTTATATTCGCAGTCCCAGTCGAGTGTGTGTGTGTGTGTGTGTGTGTGTGTGTGTGTGTGTGTGTGTTTGTGTGTGTATGTGTGTGGTGTGTTGTGTGTGTGTAGTTAGGTGTGTGGAGAGAGAAGAGAGGAGAGAAAGAGAGAGAAAGAAAGAGAAGAGAGACGAAAATTTTCCCCTTTTTGGGTTTTTGTGTGTTATATGCTAGAGTTATATTCGCAGTCCATCTGGTTTGTGTGATGGTGGGGTGCGTGCTTATGTGTGTGTTGAGAGAGAGAGAAAGAAGAAGAAAGAGAGACAAGACGACAGAGAGAGAGAGAGAGAGCTTCTTTACGGCATTCGAGAGGAAAAGAAATACAGACTATATCATTACAATATCTATAATCTATATCCAGTTTACAACTTTTTCCATCTTCAAAACGAAACCAAAATGGAAAGAGTACAGGGACAGAAAAGTGGACATTGCCAGGCTTTGAGTACCCGTTTCGGCATGGTGTTGTGTCCTCGGTAAAAGGCACCTTTCTCCGATTTTCCTCACTCCATCCAGGTGTGAATGGGAGATTCGAACCTAGCACCCTCAGATTGAAAGTCCAACGCTTTAACCATTCGGCTGTTGCGCCAAGAGGAAGGCGGGTGGCCTGTTTTGTCCAGCATGTTCTGCCGTCTTATTCTGGACAGAACTGGCCCCCGCCTTCCTCTTGGCGCAACAGCCGAATGATTAAAGCGTTGGACTTTCAATCTGAGGGTCCCAGGTTCGAATCTCCATAGTAACGGCACCTGGTGGGTAAAAAGGGTGGCATTTTTTTTTTCCGATCTAGCAGGTCAACAAGTGTGCAGACCTTCAAGTGCCTGAACCCCCCTTTGTGTGTATACGCACGCAGATGATCAAATAAGCACGTTCATGATCCTGTAAGTCAGTGTCCGAAAACGGAGTATGGCTGCCTATATAACGGAGTTATTAAGCAAAATGGTCATAAACATAAACGTTTTCATGTATGTATGAGGGTGCATGTGTGCGTGACTGAAACCTGTTTGAATGACACGGGAAAAGACTGTTGAGCGCCCAACAGCAGCTGTCAGTCGGATCTACCCAGGTAGGCAGCCTGTTGTGCAAAATGACTCCGAGTTTGTAAAGCGCTTACAGCTTGGTCTCTGACCGGAGGATAGCAGCTAAGTAAGTATCCGTATCATCATCATCATCATCATCCAATGCCGAGCCTTAGACAAAGTGGATATAAAATTCACTGCCCTGATCGCCGTAAGAGACAATGGAGACCCTTCTGTCCTTTTTGACTCACTTGTGTAAACAAAGTGAGTCTATGTTTTAACCCGGTGTTCGGTTGTCTCTCTCTCTCTCTCTCTCTCTCTCTCTCTCTCTATCTATCTGTGTGTGTGTGTGTGTGTGTGTGTGTGTGTGTGTGTGTATGTGTGTGTGTGTCTGTGTGTCCGTGGTAAACTTTAACATTGACATTTTCTCTGCAAATACTTTTGTCAGTTGATACCAAATTAGGCATAAAAATAGGACAAATTCAGTTCTTTCCAGTCATCTTGTTTAAAACTATATTACACCTCTGGGATGGGCGCAAAAAAAAAAAAAAAAAAAAGAAGCCTAATTACATGCAAACTGCATTTACTGTTATATTTATATTTTTTTGTATTCTCTAAACTTGGCACTTTGACCTGATATTCTGATACAACAACAAGAGTAGTCATTAATATCATTTTTTTTGTTCAAACAGGAACTTCTTTTACTAAGCATGGAAGTTTTATTTATTTTGCAAACGTTTTGGTGCATATAGTAAACAAAAAAGAGAAATTACTCTGTAATTAATGCGAGGGGACTTAATTTGCCACAAGTGAGTCTTGAAGGCCTTGCCTCTCTTGGTTTTTTTTTTTTTTTTTTATAGTGACGGGGGTGACTGAGACGTCAGTGTCAGTGCAGACAGATCACACATCCCCCCCCCCCCCCCCCCCCCCCCCTCACCTTTAGCCGACACACACAATACTAGTCTCGGGCTCACTGGGTGTGTTTTTTTCGTTTTTTTTTTTCTGAATGAATGAACACATTACTGCGCACTAAACTTCAGGTGTGTGTGTGTGTGTGTGTGTGTGTGTGTGTGTGTGTGTGTTGGAGCTCATGTACGTTTATATGTATTTGACTGTGCTTTCATATCTATGAAACTGCGTTTTTGGGGCATATCTGTTATGCATGTGTGGGTGTATGTGTGAATGTGTGTCTTCATGTT
>NC_134895.1:45133088-45150588 GCF_041734735.1 Babylonia areolata | reverse complement strand
TATCAGTTGTTTCGCTTGTCAGTTTAACGACTTCTCTTTTACGAAGTCCTTTAAGTAAGTAATTTCCTGTAATTGTATTTAGATTTTTTTTTCAGATTTCACCCTCATTTCAGCCTCATTTGCCCAGTTTCTCCCAACCCTCCATTCATTCACATCTCCCACCCCTTCTAACCGATAATACTCAAATGTATATGTAAATACTTTAACAAAGTGTCTTAAATCACCGATATACGTGACGGGACATTAAACAAAATTCCTCCTCCTCCTCACTGCTTTCCAAAGAGCAGTCTGTTCAAGTCTAGTCGTTCACTAGTGGGAAGAAATAGTATCAATTCTGAAAGTTCACCCAGTTAATCACATCTCTGTCTCAAATAAACAAAGCAAAATAAAACAAAATAAATATCACACACACACACACACACACACACAAACGCACGCACGCACGCACGCACACACACACACACACACACACACACACACACATAACGTGCATATCTGATGGATATCATTTCTTTAATTTATCATCATTGTCGAAAGATATAAGGAAAATGATCGATAGAATAACGAATCGATCGGCGCAGGAAGCAATTAGTGTCTTAAAAAATTGAGCAAATTTGTGAGCAGGAATTATTGGAAAAAAACCAAAAAAACATAAAAACCAACCAACCAAACAAACAAAAACACGTGAACTTGTATGTGCAAGCCTGCCACATCTGGCGCGCGCGCGCGCACGCACGCACGCACACACACACACACACACACACACACACACACACACACACACACACACACACACACACACACACAACGATACACGTACATACACCCATCCATCCATCCCCATGTCTACCCACCCAGCACCCACGCACGCACACACATACACACACAGATACACAGATACAGACACACACAGACACACACAGACACACAGACACACAAATACACAGACATATACACACATGCACACACACGCACACACACACACACACACACACGCGCGCGATAACTGTGGCAGGAGGCTACTTGACAGATGTTGCAGCGCAAGAGAGAGCCAAGTACGATCATATTTCACGAGCGACTATCGAACCCAAAATCATAGAAAACCACTGTTTTGCACAGGATGTGTGTGTGTGTGTGTGTGTGTGTGTGTGTGTGTGTGGTGTGTGTGTTTATCACTTGAACATATATTAACATATTTCCAACCTACACGCCAAACCAACACAACATGACGTTAACTCACTCAGTACGGCCAGTCCTCTCTTCTCCTCTACACAGACCCCTCAGATGTCCAGTGGGTGTCTGAATGACCCAACCTTTAGCTTCCGTCGTCAGAATTGTGGTATTCTTTGTCAACATTCACCTCTTCAGTATAAGAGCCTTCCGCTTGCAATATTTTGATGATGGTAATTGGGGTGAAACGCTGTTAACGTCGTCTCTTTCGCCGTTCGTATGGAGAGAGTTAACATATGGTGTATGGTGCAATCGCATTGCACGTACAATACGATAAAACTCTGCAAGCGTGTTCATGACAAATAAACAAACAGAAAACAAACAAACAAACAAACAAACGCACAAACAACACAAGTATGAATGTAGAATAACGTACAGAACATGACACGTCAGTTCGTAATTCAGTCCACAATGATAGTCTAGTTTCATGGATCACAAAGAACATCAGAATTATACCAGACCGACACACCTAATGTATTTTTCTACATTTGGAAAAAAACAACAACAACAATACTTTTTAGCCTGGGTAATCGTGCTAGTGTTTAGTTTAGCTGTGCTATGCAGTATTGATCCCTTTATCATAGAAAACCGAATCTTAGCCAGGATAATCCATTCAGTTTTAGTATTAAGTTTAGCTTTGTGATGCAGTTACGCACCCTATATCATAGAAAAAGGAGGGGTTTGTGTTAAACTCCATGTTTGGTGATACATAATTATACTTACCATGTCAAACTTACCAGTTATGTGAAGATCAGGCATACATATGCTTCATTTATTTCAGCAGATGTGGCGCAGAGAGTGATATGGATACTTACATAGCGCCTGTTGTCGATCGGAGACCTAGCTCTAAGTGCATAAATTATGGATATGTCAGTACGCTCTCACACCTCCTTGAAATTGAAACTGAAACTGAATCTGTGTGTGAAGGGTTTTGATGATTGAGTGGGTGGGTAGCTAAAATGGTATATTTAGTGAATTTACATCTTATGCTGTTTTGTTATATATATTCCCGTGCCTCATCCCCTTTACAACATCTGTTGTTAAAAGCGCTGAGAGCCACAGGACAAGCGTTATTTTAATGTGCATTTATTCATTTTTTGACTCACTTGTGTAAACAAAGTGAGTCTATGTTTAAACCCGGTGTTCGGTTGTGTGTGTGTGTGTGTGTGTGTGTGTGTGTGTGTGTGTGTGTGTGTGTGTGTGTGTGTGTGTGTCCGTGGTAAACTTTAACATTGACATTTTCTCTGCAAATACTTTGTCAGTTGACACCAAATTAAGCATAAAAATAGGAAAAATTCAGTTCTTTCCAGTCATCTTGTTTAAAACAATATTGCACCTCTGGGATGGGCACAAAAAAAAAGAAAGAAAAAAAGAAGCCTAATTATATGCAAACTGCATTTACTGTTATATTTATATTTTTTGTATTCTCTAAACTTGGCACTTTGATTTGATATTCTGACCCAACAACAAGAGTAGTCATTATTATCATTTTTTGTTCAAACAGGAACTTCTTTTGTTAAGCATGGAAGTTTTATTTATTTTGCAAACGTTTTGGTGCAGATAGTAAAAAAGGGAAATTACTCTGTAATTAACGCTAGGGGACTTAATTTGCTTTAAACTGATCTTTCTCATTTTAAACATTACATTTTGAAATTATACTCAATACATAAAAAGCTTGGATTAAAAAAAAAAAAAAAAAGTGTATCACAAGTGAGTCTTGAAGGCCTTGCCTCTCTTGTTTAATCATTATTATATCCTCAAAAATGGTGTATGACTACCTACATTGGCGGGTGTTAGACGGCCACACACATTAATGCCGACTCAAAACAGTCGAGTGGTTAAATCGTTGGACTTTCACTCTGAGAGGGTCCCGGGTTCGAATCTCGGTAACGGCGCCTGGTGGGTAAAGGGTTGAGATTTTTTCGATCTCCCTAGTCAACCTGTGTGCAGACTTGTTAGTGCCTGCACCACCTAAGTGTGTATACACAAGCAGAGGATCAAATACGCACGTTAAAGATCCTGTAATTCATGTCAGCGTTCGGTGGGGTCATGGAAACATTAACATACCCAGCATGCATACCCAAGAAATCGGAGTACTTCTGCGGAGATAGGAGGGGGGAAGGGGGGGTGGTGGTGGTGGGGGTGGTGGGGGGTGGTGGTGGTGGGGGTAAATGAACAAAACGATCATACACGTAGAATGTTACATGTCTGTATGAGTGTACATGTGTGTGTGTAACTGAAACCTGACTGAATGACACAGGAAACGAATGACGAGCGCCCAATTGACAGCTGTCAGTCGGCTCTACCAAGGTAGGCAGCCTGCTGTGCAAATGACTCCGTGTTTGAAAAGCACTTTGAGTTTGGTCTCTGACCGAGTATAGGCGCTATTTAAGTACTCATATCATCATATCATCATCATCAACATCATCACCACCACCACCACCACCACCACCACCACCACCACCACAACCAACACTACCACTACTGGTATTATTACTTCTGCTACTACTGCTGTTGCTGTTGCTGCAGCTGCTGCTGCTACAATAACAACAACAGCTACTACTACAACTACAACTGCTGCTGCTGCTGCTGCTGCTACCACTACTTCCACTCACCATGAAGCCTTTAAACCACTGCTTGATCTCGTTACGCTTGAAGTTGGTGTTCTCCTCCAGGAAGCGAAGGTCCTCCTTGGACAGCTTGGACCCTTTGGAGCCCATGACTCTACCTGCTGCCTCCCCTCGCTCCTCCCCCTCCTCCTCCTCTGGCTGGTGCTGATGCTCCCTCACCCCTAGGGTCTGTATGACACACACACACACACACACACACACACACACACACACACACACACACACACACACACACACACAGAAACAGACACACACACACACACACTCACTCACACACACACACACACACACACACACACACACACACACACACACACACACACAGAGAAACAGACACACCACACGCACACACACACGCACACACACAGAGAAACAGACACACACACACACACACACACACACACACACACACACACCCCAACGCACGCACGCACACATGCAACGAAAATGTTATTCTCTGGTGGACAAATTTGCTCGGGATAAGTTTAAACATAACCTTTTAAAATAATAATGAAAAATAATCACACAAAGTTTGACATAAACGTACGTAATAAACATTCAGTCTCACATCAGTAAGGAAGTACACAGTGTATTTGAAGTACAGATGGAAAAAAAATACAGTTAAAAAATAATTGACCTCTTCATCTCTGACTTACAATGTTTTGTGGTTGTTCATCCAAATCTCCAGTAAGTATTTACCTGTAAACTATCTGACATCACATTCCCTCTTTTTGTTGATCAATTCATTTTATGGTTCATTTATTCGATTCTTTTTTTCTTTCTCTCTCACTTTTCACTTCTTATTCCTGTCAGATAAGTACATGTACACAGCTTGAGCGCTTTCTCATGTACATGCATGCTCGCACAGTACACATGCACATGCACACATTCCCCCCACCCCCATCTAAAATCACTTTAGTAAACAGACGTTTAATTGATCGCCAAACATACAAGAACACACACACACACACACACACACACACACACACACACACACACACACACACACACACACACACACACACAATGCGTTCGGACAAATCCATATGCGCTACACCACATCTGCTAGGCAGATGCCTGACAGCAGCATGACCCAACGCGTGCAAATATATGCATACCTATGAGAGCAGATTTATTCTAGCGAGCTTTGCCGGAAGAAAGACACTTTTTATTGTTGCCATGGGTTCTTTTTCAGTGTGCCAAGTACGTGCTGCACACGGGACCTCTGTTTATCATCTCTTCTGAATGACGAAACGCTCGGTCTGATTTTTCCAGTCAAACTTGGGAGAAAGGGCGAGAGCGGGATTCGAACCCAGACCCTCACGGACTCTGCGTTGGCAGACAAGCGTGCTAACCATTCTGCCACCTTCCTCCAACAACAGTAACAGCAATGTGCAGCACCTTGGTTGGCTCTGACCACTACGACAGTAGTCGTTTTGGGGTTATCGATCGGGTTGTCTGCATTGCACAGTGCCCAGCACATCTTTCCCCTCTCTCCCACCTGCACTGACATACATACATACATACATACATTTTGTATACATACATACATACATACATTCCCCTAGGCACGGCAAGGACCACGGTAGACAATCCCCATCCTACCCCAACCACAACTATTGCCATCACACATAACCCCCCCCCCTCCTTTCTTCCCTCCCGCCACCACCCCAACCCCCTAGAGGAAGCCCTGGAAGTGTGTGTGTGTGGGTTATGGAAAGGGTGGTGGCGGGGCTGTGGGGGGTTTGGGGATGGGTGGGCGGACATTGACCTGTATACTAAATATAGACTGGATCTCATTGGGGGTAGGGCGGGGGGGTGGGGGTGGGGGGGGGGAAGAGGACGACGAGTGGCTTGGGAATTAGGGGTGGGTGGTGGGGGTGGAGGAGGGGGGCGGGGGGAGTGAGAGAGAGAGTTTGAGGGTTGTGGTGGGGGAGGGGATTCTCGTTCACACGTGCCCTGCACACCCAGCACCCCCTCCTCCCTATCGCCCATCGACAAGCGCAGTGGTCTGTCTTTCTGCAGAAGAAGAGAGAGACACGAATCTCACCAACCCATCGCCTATCAACCACGTTTGTTCCCAGCATTCAGCGATACAAGTGTCGCCTAAAACAATTGCTTTGCCATAATTTCAAACGAATTTTTAACTCACTCAGTACGGCCAGTCCTCTCTACCCCTCTACACAGACCCCTCGGATGTCCAGTGGGTGTCTGAATGACCCAACCTTTAGCTTCCGTCGTCAGAACTGTTGTATTCTTTGTCAACATTCACCTCTTCAGTATAAGAGCCTTCCGCTTGCAATATTTTGATGATGATCATTGGGATGAAACGCTGTTAACGTCGTCTCTTTCGCCGTTCGTATGGTGAGAGTTAAACACAGAATCCACAAGAAGTTCTGAGAATAGCTTTCCACGGGTTCTGCTGCATAGCGAAGTGTGTTGGTCACAACTGTCAATTTGTCATGGGGTAAACCTTTGTCAACGGTAACAGACCAACACCGGTAATAGTTGTCACAACGTCAATTTATCGGTTGTAATCCATTGTCAACGGCAACAAACAACGACAATACTCGGTTACAACCGTAAATTTCTCGGTTGTTATCCATTGTCAACGATTGTCAACGTAACACCAATAGTAGTCGTCACAACATCAATTTATCGGCTGTAACCCATTGTAAACAGTAACAGAACCATCACCGATAGTCGTCGGTCAAAACCGTCGATTTGTCGGTTGTAATCCATTGTCAACGGAACACCAATAGTAGTCGTCACAACGTAAATTTGTCGGTTGTAATCCATTGTCAACGGAACACTAATAGTAGTCGTCACAACGTAAATTGTCAACGGAACACTAATAGTAGTCGTCACAACGTCAATTTGTCGGTTGTAATCCATTGTCAAACGGCAACAGTCAACACCAATAGTAGTCGTCAAAACGTCAATTTATCGGTTGTAACCAATTGTGAACGGTAACAAAACCATCACCGATAGTCGTCGGTCAAAACCGTCAATATGTCTGTTGTAATCCTTCGTCAACGGCCACAAACAACGATTGTACTCGATTACAACCGTCAGTTCGTCGGTTGCAATCCAGAATCAACGGCAAAAGCCAACACCGATAGTAGTAGGTCACAACCGTCAGTTCGTCGGTTGCAATCCAGAATCAACGGCAAAAGCCAACACAGATAGTAGTCGTCAAAGCGTCAATTTGTCAATGGTAATCCATTGTCAACGGCAACAGCCAAAGCTGATAGTAGTCGGTCACACACACACACACACACACCCACACACACACACACGCACACACACACACACACACAAAGACATCCAACATGTGCTTGCTTCTCTGTCGGTTGTTACGACGGATCGAAAGTAGTTAAACATTTAGTTATATAGTAGTTATACAGTTACAGGGCAAGCTGGTAAACGTCCTTGCTCTCTGAACGAGACAATAACCACCAACCCCAATCAACTCCCCCCCCCCCCCACCGCCCCACCGCCCACCCCTGCCCCCACCCTTTGACCCTCCAACCGCCTATATCTCCTCCACCCCCCCAATCCAGCCACCGTATATCCCGTCCCTACCACACTGTCTCCATGATTTACTACTGTGCAGAACCTGTCATTATTGTCTTCTTCGTCATTGCGTATGTCGTTCAGATCTGCATCATTTATCTCCAGGGCTGGAACTGGAACTACGTTCAGTGACAGGGACAGAAAGAGCAGGAAGCAAACGATGAGGAGGAGGAGAAGAAGAAGAAGAAGAAGAAGAAGAATGGGGAGGAGGTCGGGGCAGGAGGTGGAGGAGGAGGAGGAAGAGGAGGACGCAAAGAAGAAGAAGAAGGAGGAGGAGGAGGAGAAGGAGGAGGAGGAGGAGGAGCAGAAGAAAAAGAAGAAAAAGAACGGGGAGAAGATTGGGGAAGGAGGTGGAGGAAGTGAAGGAAGAGGAGGACGCGAAGAAGAAGAAGAAGAAGAAGAAGAAGAAGAAGAAGAAGAAGAAGAAGAAGAAGGAGGAGGAGAAGAAGAAGAAGGAGGAGGAGGAGGAGGAAGAAGAGGAGGAAGAGAAGAAGGAGGATGAGGATGAGGGGCGTGAGGATGAAGATGGGGGAGAAGAAGAACAAAGATGTAGAGAGGAAAGATAGAGATGGAGGAAGAGTACGAAGGGAAAGGGAATGAGAAGGATGAAAAGAAGAAATCGAAATGGAAACTTTAAAAAAAATTTATTTAGAGAGATATAAATAGATAAATGTTGATGTTTGCCCTTCAGATTCAAAGATGGCAGTGGCTTCACGAGTCAGATGGAAGATTGGTGGCTGGCTGTGGGTCCGAAGGTGACTGGTGAGGCCAATCCAGGCTCTGAAGCCTCGTCCACACGAGGAACACAAGTGAGTGGCTGCTGTCGTGGCAGTGGATGCTGCTCGGGTCTTGCGCACAGCACGCGTTTCGCTGCGCGTCGGTGATGCGCCTGGCTTCAGCCACACGGGCTCCTGTGGTGATCTTGCTGGACGGTCCAGAGCAAGCGTTTCCAACGTATTGATGTCGACGCCCAGGTCTTTGAAGTACGCTCTGACGCAGTCTTTGTAGCGTTTCTTTTACCCTCCAACTAAGCGCTTGCCCTGACACAGTTCTACATACAGCAGCTGCTTAGGCAGTCGACTGTCTGGCATTCTGACAATAATGTCCAGCCCACCTGGCTTGGGCTTTCTGCAGGAGGGTGTAGACGTTGCAGAGGCTAGCTCGTTCCAAATAGATTGATAGACATAGACAGATAGACAGACAGAGAGAAAAAGAGAGATAGAGACAGCAGACAGACAGGCAGAGACAAACAGACAAAGGGAGAGAGATGGTGAGTGGTAGAAGAGTGGGGAAGAGATGAGAGCCCATTTCACGTGCACACAAGTTTCAGTTTCAGTAGCTCAAGGAGGCGTCACTGCGTTCAGACTAATCCATATACGCTACACCACATCTGCCAAGCAGATGCCTGACCAGCAGCATAACCCAACGCGCTTAGTCAGGCCTTGAGACATAGACAGACAGACAGAGAGAAAAAGAGAGAGAGACAGCAGACAGGCAGAGACAAACAGACAAAGGGAGAGAGATGGTGAGTGGTAGAAGAGTGGGGGAGAGATGAGAGCCCATTTCACAAGCACACAAACGAGTAACCTTTGCATGAAGTGTGAACCAACGAGACCATGTTCTCGCCTGCTTCCCTACAAACGTAGCCAGCCATTTGGCCAATTTAAGCTTTAGCCAACTGCAGTAAATCCTTGATCCACCCCTTAAAAAAAACAAAAGCACTCCCACCAACCTGCTACCTGTACTTCGACACTCCACCGTGAGACCTCAATCCCCCAGTGAGGTCACAAAGTACATATCATAATAACTATGTTACAAAACAAGGATGTCTCCATCAACAACCACCCCAACACTTAACTACTGCCATCAGACTTTTTGTTACAAAGTGTCTCGCCACGCAAGACGCCCACCACACTATAGTACAAGAGGTGATTGGCAGGTAGTCTCGCCACAACCTCTCCCCCTCAACTTCCTCATCCGCCACGCTGATCTTTACCACCACCATCCCCCAGACCTTCACTCTTTTTATTCTTCTCCCTTCCCCCCTATCCCCCCTCCCCCTCGCCACCGCCTTCCACCATAACCCTTCCCCCTGGCCATGCATAATTCATCCATCAAGTGCCAGGGGTGCCTCCCTCAGCCCGGAGGAAGCTAGTGGGTAGGAAGGAAGGAAGGTTGCCTGCACTGATTCTGCGGGGAAATCATGATGGTGAACAGTCAGACGCTGCCCTGTCTGTGTGTGTGTGTGTGCATGTGTGTGCGTGAGGGGTAAGGAGTAGGTGGGTTAGTGTGTGTGTGTGTGTGTGTGTGTGCGGGAAGGGTGGGAACGGGGGGGGGGGGGGGGGTTGTAGGGGGAAACAGCAAAAGCCTACAGTATACGAGTTCGTGGCAGTGGTAGTGGTGGTGTGGAAGGCTAGCGGTGAGCAGTTCCACTGATGATGATGATGATGATGATGACAATAATGATAATGATGATGATGAAGATGAAGATGATGAAGATGATGATAATGATGACGATGGTGATGATGATGATGATGAAGATGCTGACAATGATAACGATGATGATGATGAAGATGATGATAATGATGATGAAGATGCTGATAATGACAACGATGATGATGTTGATGATGATGATGATGATAACGACGACGACGACGACGACGACAACGATGATGATGATGATGAAGATGGTGATGGTTGTGGTGGTGCTTGTGGTGGTGGTTATGATGTTGATGATAGCGATGATAATGATGGTGATGATCATGATGATAGTGGTGGTTGTGGTGGTTGTAACTGTTGCGCTGTGACGTCTTCAAATTCATGTTGGCATGGCCTGTCCATGCTGACAGCTGTGGAAAAGCAGTGCTGAGAATGAAAGTTACACCAGCTGATATTTTAATGTTTTAAGAGATATGTCCGGCACCCGGAATAGACTATGATGCCACAATCAATCTCATATTTACTGCTTATTCAAACAATTGTTTCTTCTTCCCCCCTCCCCCCCCCTCACCTTTTCCGTGTTGAAGGGTCATATACACAAAATGCTGGACTAATATTTCTAGCCGATCCAAGCTCACCATACTGAAAGAATCATGAGACTGAAAGTCGGTCAGCTGACTTTGATATCTCTTTCGCACTACTTAGCCACTACCGGAAACACGCAACTTTGAACGCTTGCCCATCATCGGTAATTCGCAAAACATTGCCCGTTACCAGTAATGCGCGTCATTTTACATATTACCGGTAATGGACAAAAACCTACCGCCATTGAACACAATCTCTCTCTCTCTCTCTCTCTCTCTCTCTCTCTCTCTCTCCCCTCTGTGCACTGATCTCTTTAAAATCTAGTCATTATCATTTATTTGAGTGGTTGTTTTGTGGGATGCCATATTGTCTTTGTTCAATGTGCACACAAGCCTTAATGTGTCCAAGAGATAATCATGCAGATCACATGGGAAAGTTTGTGGACAGCGCCACTTTATAATGTTGACGCAACTTTTACAAATATGACTCTGACTGAGAAATCTTGCCATTCATGTAGGAATGTGGAGCGTATGTGTGTGTGTGTGTGTGTGTGTGTGTGTGTGTGTGTGCGTGTGTGCGTGTGTGTGTGAGAGACAGAGAACATGTTCCTCCCCCCCCCCATCCCCGTGCACTCCTCCCCTCCCCCCACGCACACTCCTCCTTTCTTACATTCCTTTTTCTGTGTACCCCCCTCATTACCCAGTACCACCCCCCTTCCCAGCACCTGCTCACACCCCCACACCCACACCCCCTCCTCCAAACATTTCCTCATTAGTCACAGCACCATCAAGTTTTATAAGGCCTCCCACCACCCCCCAACTGACCCTTACCACCCCCCCTCCCCCTTTGTCTTCTCCCTCCCTCCCCCCCCCTCATCTAAACATTTCCTCGTTTGCCACAATACCCTCAGTTCCAATTAAGCTCTTTCCCCATCATACACTATTGCCCCAACCCCACCCCTACCTCTCTCTCCCTCCTCCATGTCCCCTCTCTCTCTCTACCCGCTCCTCCAAGCATTTCCTCATTAGCTACGACACCCTCAAGTCCCATGGCTCACACACTTCTTTCTTCTTACATTCCATTTTCTGTGTACCCCCTCGTTACCCAATACCATGCCCCTTCCAAGCCCCAGCTCCTAGCCCCCCCCCCGCCCCCCGCCACCCCGCCCCTCCACCTCCTTTCTCCAAACATGACCTCATTAGCCAAGGTACCCCTCAAAGTCCAATTAGGCCCCATCCCCACAGGACCCTAACCACCCCACCCCTCATAAGCCGCGACAGACGTGTACAATGCCAAGACGATACAGAGTGGAAATCCTTCAGCCGTGAACCCATCCTGTCTACAAGGTTCACACACACACACACACACACACACACACACACACACACACACACACAAACACACACACACACACAATGTTCAGGAACAATTGGAAACTTGCACAGTTTTGTTCTTTTTTTTTCTCAAGGCCTGACTAAGAGCGTTGGGTTACGCTGCTGGTCAGGCATCTTGCTTGGCAGATGTGGTGTAGCGTATATGGATTTGTCCGAACGCAGTGACGTCTCCTTGAGCAACTGAAACTGATACTGAAACTGTTCTTTGGGGCATGATGAAATGATGATGAGTGTACGGTAAACGGCGGTGGATGCAGCCACTGTAATGAGCACCACCAGATGCTTTCTTGCATGTGTACTGAATAACGTTTAGTTATGTAGCGGCTGATCAAATGGCTATTTTGGTTCAAAGACGATTCACAAATACAATTGTTGGACTAAAAAAAAAAAAAAAAAAAAAAAAAAAAAGCCAGGACTTCCCTCTTGGAACGTATCCCTCTCAACTCCCTCCCCACTACACTCCACGCCCCCCCACTCCCGCCCCCCCCCCACCCCCCGCACCCCCCTATCCACATCTCGGAATATCAGCCTGGACGTTCCCTCACTTTTGACTGCTGTAACGCCAGACGAACCTCCCTACTGGATTGACATCTACGACTCACCATCTAGAACAACCCAACCTTCTAGCGAATCAAGACCCAAACCCTGGACAATCAGTTCATCTCAGAACGTTAGCGAATTGGTCGTTTAACCCAAGTCCATATATCTTGTCTGGAACACTGAAGTTTACTTACCTACTTACTTACTTAGGCCTTCACTCCTCCTGGGGAGTAAGCCGTACAATACGAGACCTCCAATGTGCCGTTTCCGGTGACTTTGCCTCTGTGTGAGTTCCAGGAAAGGCACATCATTTTTTTTGTATGTCTGCGCGGACTTTTCGCCACGTGTTTCTCGGTCTGCATTTCTTTCTTTTTCTTCATGATAGCTGATGACCTCCCCCCCCCCCCGCCACCCCCCCCCCCCCCCACTCCGCGAGTCGGTTTCTGTGTCTCGCCTTCGCTGTGTATAGTCTCGAATGTCATCTTCAGATTTCAGCACATTGAATAACAATCACAACTACTACAACACTGAAAAAAAATAACGTAATGATGCAATTAATGAAAACAACAATAATTACAAAACAATGATAATAATAAGACGCGCGCAATCGCCGAGTGGTTAAACCGTTGGACTTTCAATCTTTCGGGCCCGGGTTCGAATCTCGGTAACGGCACTTGGCAGGTGAGGGGTGGAGATTTTTTCCGATCTCACAGGTCAACAAATGTGCACCTGCTAGTGCCTGAACCACCACCGTGTGTATTCGTTCGCAGAAGATAAAATACGCACGTTTAAGATCACGTAGATCCATGTCAACGTTCGGTGGGTTATGAAAACAACATACCCAGCATGCACACCCCCAAAAAACGCGGTATGGCTGCCAACAAAGGCGGGGGTAAATAAATGAAACGGTCATAATGTAAAATATTACATGTCCGTATGAGTAATATCTGTGCGTGACTGAAACCTGATTGAATGACACAGGAAATGAATCATGATTGCCCAGTGGCAGCTGTCAGTCGATTCGACCCAGGTAGGCAGCCTGTTGTGCAAATGACTCCCGTGTTTGTAAAGCGCTTTGAGCTTGGTCTCCGACCGAGGATAGGCGCTGTATCAGCATCTATATCATCATCATCATCATCATCGAAGAAGAAGAAGACGACGAAGACGACACACCCACACAATTACACTCTTACGTGTGTGTGTGTGTGTGTGTGTGTGTGTGTGTGTGTGTGTGTGTGTGTGTGTGTGTGTGTGCATATGTGTTCTTCTTATTCTTCTTCTCCGTTCGTGGGCTGCAACTCCCATGTTCACTCGATATGTATGTACACGAGTGGGCTTTTACGTGTATGTCCATTTTTACCCTGTTATGTAGGCAGCCATACTACTTTTTCGTGTGTGTGTGTGTGTGTGTGTGTGTGTGTGTGTGTGTGTGTGTGTGTGTGTGTGTGTGTGTGTGTGTGTGTGTGTGTGTGTGTGTGTGTGTGTGTGTGTGTGTGTGTGTGTGTGTGTGTGTTCACGTTGCTGAACGACGACGAAGTCGGAAAGTTATGTGCCTAATGCATGCACTTGTTTTCTTCACGTGTGCAAAGTTAGAGAGAGAGAGACAGACAGAGACAGAGAGAGAGAGAGAGAGAGAGAGAGAGAGAGCGCACCTGTATCGGTGGCTGACGACTGCAGTGTGCAACAGCTTGCATATTTGGATGGAAAGAAGTCAACAAAGCAGAGTATGTGTGACCGTGTGTGACGCAGGCCCGAACCAACGTGTTCTTTCGGCCTTTATCACCACCACCACCACAACAACAACAACAAAAAAACAGTGTGTGGCATTGCACGTCAATATTCCCACGTACATGCTGTGGCCTAATTCTGTTGGGAGTTGTAGTCGATATGTAAGCTGTGAGAGAGACCATGCCATTCTAATAACTCTGTGTATGTGTGTGTGTGAATAGAATAGAATAGAATAGAATAGAATAGAATAGAATAGATTTTATTGTCATGAAACCGTAAGGTTTATAAGACACAATTGCAATGGTAAATGAATGAACGAATGAAAAACACACAATTTATCAATCAGTTAATGCGGTAAATTGCAGCAGCATTCATACACAAATTTTCCTAATCTTGTTTGTATATATTCATCATCTGTTAGCATCACCTGACTGGGAATATGTCCTGTGTTATTCGAATTTTGAATATCCTTTAAAAATTGTTGCCTTAAGGTTTTATATTTAATACAATGATCAAGAAGATGGATTTCGTCTTCCAGGATGTTACACTTGTTGCACAATCTGTCTTCTTGTGGAATATTTAAATATCTACCTTTCTCAATCTTTAGGTCATGCGCGCTTATTCTGAGTTTCGTTAAAGCTTGTCTGTGTTTTGTATCTGATATATTTAAAAGGTAGGTTTCAGTTTTGTACTCTGCTACAATCGTATTGTAAAATTTTAGCTTTAATGTTTTTTCTCTTTTCTCTTTCCATTATTTGATATATTCATTTTCTAATTTTTTTTATACACGACGTATTTCAGTCTATGTACGTTGAATGTGAATTGATTTTTCCAAATGTGTGTGTGTGTGTGTGTGTGTGTGTGTGTGTGTGTGTGTGTGTGTGTGTGTGTGTGTGTGTGTGTGAGAGAGAGAGAGAGAGAGAGAGAGAGAGACACACACACTTGTATCCTTAGTGTTGTGGTATCTGGTTATGCTGGTTGTGTTTACATAGTTGTAGTATCACATGTTAAACTCTGTGTTATCGCCCTCCTATTCACATGGGGGCTATGACCTTAAATTAATAATTATATTATCTGAATTTCTCTCCCTCTCTCTGGGGCTGTGACCTTAAATTGAATAAATCGTCTGAATCTGAATCTCTCTCTCTCTCTCTCTCTCTCTCTCTCTGCGTGTGTGTGTGTGTGTGTGTGTGTGTGTGTGTGTGTGTGTGTGTGTGTGTGTGTGTGTGTGTGTCTCAATATGTTCATGTACGTGTGTTCGATTTCTGGCCGGAAGCTAGGCACATGGTTTCATATGATGACGCCAACAGCTGTCGTCAGTCGTGTTTGCTTTGATGGAGTGATTAAACTGATCGACCCCTAGTATCAGCAGGCCATCGCTAGTCTTTATTAACTGGGGACTGACTGGGTGACGTAATCTGTCCATTAGCGGGATTAGCGGCCTTCACGCTGAATTTCATTCGGTACGGGCAGTTAGAATCTGATTGATGTTCTGACTCCACGCTTACTAACCTAGTTACTTATTTGGTTTGTTACTGACTGACTGACTGACTGACTGACCGACCGACTGACTGGCTGACTTATTGAGGCGAATCATCCCCCCTTTTGGGTATCGGCCGTTGAAAAGAGAACTCCATTCGGCTAGTACCACTCGTTGCTAGCGGTCCGAGATAGAGAAAAAAAAAAAAAAAAAAAAAACCAAAAAAAACACACAAAAAAAACAAAAAAACCAACAAGAAAAAAACAACAACAAAAAACAAACAAACAAGCAACAACAACAACAACAACAAAAAAACCAAGAGAGGCGCATGGTGTGTGTCTGACGCTGGTTTTCAGAATATCAGATCAAAGTGCCAAGTTTAGACAATACAAAAAATATAAATATAACAGTAAATGCAGTTTGCATATAATTAGGCTTTTTGGTGCCCATCCCAGAGGTGCAATATTGTTTTAAACAAGATGACTGGAAAGAACTGAATTTTTCCTATTTTTATGCCTAATTTGGTGTCAACTAACAAAGTATTTGCAGAGGAAATGTCAATGTTAAAGTTTACCACGGACACACAGACACACACACACACACACACACACACACACACACACACAGACAACCGAACACCGGGTTAAAACATAGACTCACTTTGTTTACACAAGTGAGTCAAAAAACAAACAAACAAACAAAAAAAAAACCCAACAAACAAACCGTCCCCAAATTTCTTGTCTAGAACATTGAATCGTACTTACTTTCTTTCTTACTTGAGACTTTTTAACCTCCATTTGGGTACAGGCAGTTAACAACAGTCCCCGTCCTGTTCCTTGGTCTCTGTCTGGCTCCATGGAAGGCCCATCTTCTTAGTGTGTGCCCGGAAGTCTTTTCGCCAGAACTGTGTTTCTCTGGCGGACTCTCTTGGCGTTCTTTCCCCGGGGGTGGGGGAAGTTGGGGGGAGTAGGTGGTGGTGGTGGTGGGGTTCCATGTGATTGTCAGACAGAGGGCCTGTCTGGTGATGTCTGACGCTGGTTTTCATGGCGTGTGTCTGACGCTGGTTTTCATGGCGTGTGTCCGACGCTGGTTTTCATCTGACGCTGGTTTTCATGGCGTGTGTCTGGCGCTGGTTTTCATGGCGTGTGTCTGACGCTGGTTTTCATGGTGTGTGTCTGACGCTGGTTTTCATGGCGTGTGTCCGACGCTGGTTTTCATCTGACACTGGTTTTCATCTGACGGTGGTTTTCATGGTGTGTGTCTGACGTTGGTTTTCATCTGACGCTGGTTTTCATGGCGTGTTTCTGACGCTGGTTTTCATGGTGTGTGTCTGACGCTGATTTTCATGGCGTGTGTCTGACACTGGCTTTCACGGCGTGTGCCTGATCCGTCCATAATAATTATATTCTTCTTCGTTCAGTTTCGTTGCCAGCTGAACGACCCAGTCCGCTAACATATTGCTGACTAATTGTCCGATTTGTAAGCTGACTGAGTGATAGATTGGATGTCATCTCCCTCCGAAGAAAAAAAAAAAAAATCACTGACCATGGCGCCAACTCAACAGTCTTCAAATTGTCCAGTTTAGGGTCAGTTGTAGTAACCCGATGACAGCGCTGACTCAATTATTGTTGATCAATATCGTCGGCGGATTGAGGTCAATGACAGTAATACAGCAATGTAAACCACGATATCAAGGCTAAGCTGATTCGTTTAACTACTGCATGCACACATCAGCACCTGCCGTCGGTCGTGTTTTATTATCGATTGATTGATTCATCTATTCATTTATTTAGTTATTTATTTATTATTTAATTAATTAATTTATTAATAAATTTATTCATGTATGTATGTATGTATGTATGTATGTATGTATGATGTACATAATTATGTATGTATGT
>NC_134895.1:45118088-45128088 GCF_041734735.1 Babylonia areolata | reverse complement strand
CTCTGTACCAAAGTATAGACAATAAAGATTGTGTATTGTGTATTGTGAAAATCCAGTTCATTAAATATATATATATATATATATATATATATATATATATATATATATATATATATATATGTATGTATATATATTCGTCCACATGTAATCTTTTCATCAGACAAACTGTTCACCTGAATAAGGCATAGACACGCACACGCACACACACACACACACTTATATTCATTATATATATATATATATATATATATATATATATAATGATTAGGAACAGAGCGAAACAAAGACTCAAATGAAAGGAAATAGAATATGTTGTAGCTCTTAGTAAGACAAAGGCACATAGATTCAAATATTTTGGAACAAAGAAGAAAAAGGAGAGCAGAACTACGTGAGGAAGAAGAAGAAGAAGAAGAAGAAGAAGAAGAAGAAGAAGAAGAAGAAGAAGAAGAAGAAGAAGAACAACAACAACAACAACAACAACAACAACAACAACAACACAGCAACGAAAACAGCAAAAACAAGAAGAAGAAGATTACATTGTCGTAAATTCCCTCAAGAAGACAAATAAGGAGGAGGAAGGAGGAGAAGAAGAAAGAGGAGGAAGAGGAGGAGGAGGAAGAGGTGGAGGAGGAAGAGGAGGAGAAGAAGAAAGAGGAAGAAGAGGAGGAGGAGGAGGAAGGAGGAGGAGAAGAAGAAAGAGGAGGAAGAGGAGGAGGAAGAGAGGAGGAGGGAAGAGGAGAAGAAGAAAAAGGAGGAAGAGGAGGAGGAGGAGGAGTAAGGAGGAGGAGAAGAAGAAAGAGGAGGAAGAGGAGGAGGAAGAGAGGAGGAGGGAAGAGGAGGAGAAGATTAAAGAGGAGGAAGAGGAGAGGAAGAGGGAAGAGGAGGAAGAGAAGGAGGAGGAGGAGGAGAGGAAGAGGGAAGAGGAGGAGAAAGAGGAGGAAGAGGAGGAGAGAAAGAGGGAAGAGGAGGAGAAGAAGAAAGAGGAGGAGGAAGAGGAGGAGAGGAAGAGGGAAGAGGAGGAAGAGGAGGAGGAAGAGAGGAAGAGGAAAGAGGAGGAGAAGAAGAAAGAGGAGGAAGGGGGGGGGGGGGGGGGGGGGAGACGAAGAGGGAAGAGGGTAGTGTGTGGGGTGGTGGTGAACAAAGACAAACAGGTTTTATATATATATATATATATATATATATATATATATATATATATATATATATATATATATTTATTTTTTTTTATTTATTTTTTTTTTTCCCCTCTCCCTTTTTCGTGTACTTGTCCTCACAACATGTTTCTCTGTATGAAGCTCGGGCTGCTCTCCCCGAGGAGACCGAGTCGCCTCAGTACAGCGCCACCCAGAGTTCTTTCATTTGCTTTACGATCAGAATGGATTTGTTGTTGTTGTTGTTGTTGTTGTTGTTGTTGTTGTAAAGAATGTTTACCAGGTACACATTTTTTTGCAGCCGTGAGTACTTTGGTTCAAACATGATTTATTCTCAAAAGCAAGTAAAGACTTAGCAGCAACAAGCCAAAGCTAATGGTATGCTCGGATAAACCGAGGTCCCGTGTGCAGCATGCACATAGCGCACGTAAAAGAACCCACGGTAACAAAAGGGTTGTTCCTGGCAAAATTCTGTGGAAAAATCCACTTCGATAGGAAAAACAAATAAAACTGCACGC
This sequence comes from Babylonia areolata, assembly GCF_041734735.1. NCBI lineage: Eukaryota > Metazoa > Mollusca > Gastropoda > Neogastropoda > Buccinidae > Babylonia > Babylonia areolata. Next base: position 45,126,419 of record NC_134895.1, on the reverse strand, counting down.
AGGAAAAAATACAAAAAAAGAAGAAGAAGATTGATTGATTGATTGATTGAATCTTTAATGGGTAAAGAATTAGGCACAGTAAAGGCCTTTTTACAATTCTGCCCATTTAACGACATAAAAAATAAAGAACGAACGACACAAAACATAAAAATAAAGAAATAAACTGAAATAAAATAAAATAATAAGAACGACGAATAAGAATAGGAACTTGAATAGTCTATTAAAGGTAACAAAGCGATGAAAAACTGGAACAATTGGTACATTACATGTACATAGGTACTTACACACACACACACACACACACACACACACACACACACACACACACACACACACACACACACAAAATTATAAAACAAGCAACAAAGACATACGTACACATTCACGCCCACACACTCAAACACACACAAACACACACACGCACTTACTGTTCACACATACACATACATTCAATTTTTCATTCATCATGGCATGGCAGCTAGTGGACTGAGTACAAGCAAGCATTTGCAAAAGACCGCGAGTAGGTTAATCAAATGTATCGAATAGAAATATTCTTATCTTAGTTTTAAAGAGAGATATGGCTGGAATTTGACGACATGTCTTTGGAAGCATGTTCCATTCGATGCTTCCATTAAATGAGAGACTCATCTTAAATAAATCAATTTTAGGCTTTGGGACAATAGCTCTATCTGAATTACGTTGGAACTGGAAACAAAATAACGATTTTAAATATTGTGGGCATGCGTTATGAACAATTTTATGCATAAGAATCAATGTGTTATATCTAATAAGTATATGAACAGGTAATATTTGAAGTTCTTTGTACATATTGTGCACAGATCCACCTGTGGTATTTACATGGTTAATCATCTTAATGGCACGTTTTTGTAAAGAGCAAAGTGGCTTTAATGTAGAAGGAGGACATTTACCCCAAATAATCGAGCAATAGCTGAGGCGAGACTGGATATAGGCAAAGTAAAACACACGTCTAGAATGATTATCAAGAAAGTGTTTGATCTGTGATAATTGGAATACACTAGATGATACTTGTTTTATGAGGCAATGAATATGTTCCTGCCACGAAAGATTTTGATCAATAGTAATGCCTAATAGTATATGCTTAGTAACTTGTTTGATAGTATTGTCTTTATATTTTATGTTAAGTTGTGCGTCTTTTATGTTCTGTCTTTTCTGACGAGGACAAATTAACATGCATTCTGTCTTTTCAGGGTGCACGACCATATCATTAGCATCACACCAGTTTTCGACAGATTTCATGTTGGCATTCAGGTGATAACTAATTTCGTCAACATTGTGACTAGCATATTGTATTGATGTATCATCAGCAAATAAATCACAGATTGCATGTTGAATTGATAAAGGTAGATCGTTGATATACAAGGAAAATAAGAGAGGGCCTAGAATTGACCCCTGCGGTACTCCTCTTGGAACATGCCTTTTGGAAGAAATAAAGCCACGTGAATAGACAGCCTGAATACGGTTTTCTAGGTAAGATCTGAGAAACAATAAGCAGTTATCGTCAATACCATAACATTTCAATTTGTGAAGCAATATTTCGTGATTGATTAAGTCAAACGCTTTTGTAAAATCAAGGAATATCACTCCAACCACCTTGCTTTTATTAATATCACGCAGCCATGCATCAGTTATTCTACATAAAGCGGTTTCACAAGAATGGTGCTGTCTAAATCCTGATTGATTGGTATGTAGAAGCTGATATTTTTCAATAAAGAATGTAAGACAAAGGTGTACATGACGTTCTAGAACTTTTGAGACAGAAGACAACAATGAGATTGGTCTGTAATTATTGACATCATTAACATCACCTTTTTTATGCAGGGGAATAACCTTTGCATATTTAAACTCTTTTGGAAAATGATTTTTGGATAGACAAAGATTGAAGAGATAAGTAAGAGAATCGGCAATATAAGGTGCAGATAGTTTTAATATTTTTGGACTAATGCCATCGAAGCCACACGAGTTTTTATTTTTTAGCGATACTAAATAAGATAAGACTTCATGAATAGACATTAATGGAACAGAAAACTTTGTTTTTATATCTTTATTATGACAGAAGTTTTCTAAGATGCTGAAATCAAAAGAAGTGTGTGCACTGTCATTTGCGATTAATTTGTTTCCAATGTCAGCAAAGTGATTGTTCAGTGTATCAACAGGAATGAGACATTCCGCATTTGAATTGTTTGGTTTGGTGAGTTGGTGTATAGCCTTCCATATGGAGGCTGTGTTGCTTTTGTCTTCGATTAGCTTACGAAAGAAAATCCGTTTAGACTTTCTGATCATGTATTTGACAATATTACGTTTCTTCTGGTATTCTTCGAATGGACCGATTATCTTTTGATGGTCTCTGTCATCCATTGCTTGAAAGATATCTTGCGTAAGCCAACTCGGAAGAATTTCCGACTTGACTCGTCTCTGAATTAAAGGGATATGTTTATCAACAACATGCAGTAACGTTGCAGTCCAAAAGGAAAGGGCTTCGTCTGGATTAGTAAAGCTATAAATGTTAGTGAAAGGTGCAGAAATGAGGTCTGATTGAAAGGCGTCCAGATTAAAATGTTTAAATGACCGAAATGTGACAACAGTATGACCTGTTTTGGGTATTTTGAAACCCTTTTTTCCCCATGTAATGCAGACGGCATTGTGGTCACTTACGCCAACATTCGGCACACAAATTTCTCGAACTGATGTTAGATTGGATGTATAAATATGATCTAAGAGCGTTCTAGTTTTTTGTGTAACTCTGGTGGGGGAATCAATACACTGATGGAGATTGTAAGACGTATAGATGTTGTTCCATCGGCTATGACGCTGAAAAAGATCTAAATTAAAGTCACCCAAAATTAATACTTCTTTTTTTGAAAGCCAGGCGCTGTCCATCATTTCACAAAGATCGTCATACCACTTGGAAAAACTCTTAGGATGTCTGTACAAAAATGCTATAAGGAGCGAATCTGTTGATTTATTTTGGGATTGAACTTCAAGCCACAGTGATTCAACATCTGGATGATGTAGGTCATTACGAATTCTGTACGGAACGTTATTTTGAATATAAATGACGATACCACTTTCTTTAGATTTTTGAGGATTTTTCCGAACAATATTGTAACCAGGAATAGAAATAGATTTGTCATTAATGTGAATGTTCGTCCATGATTCAGAAAAGCCAAAGATATGGAATGGTTTATCATTATTATATATCATCTTCGATACGTCTGTCATTTTATTGACCAAATGACATATGTTTAAGTGACCTACTCGCAGTCCTTCACAAACAGGCCAGTTCGAGACATTAGCAGGACTTGACATTAGTGCATAATAAAAATACTACCTAGATTTTCGAAATGCAGGTCTAGTAAGGGAAAGTGCTGAATAATTCAAGCTGAGAGAGAGAGAGAGAGAGAGAGAGAGAGAGAGAGAGAGAGAGAGAGAGAGAGAGAGAGAGCTTGTATGTCTGCGTTGATTTGACGCCAAGGCAAGTCTCTGGGAACGTCAACGATGCAAACTGAAACATCCATGGCGATGACAGCTTGCAGGGGAGGTGGAGGTGGGGAGGTGGGGTGAGTTAAGTTCCCACAACGTCGTGTACGATCTGGGCTGATCGTCAGTCATCTAATTATTTATGATACAAGAGATTGTATCAAGGGGTGAGGTCTGAGAGCTGGGAATTGGTCTGTTTGTAAAGAAGGGTTGAAGAGTGGTACAGATTTAACGGGGAAAGGGTGTGTGGTATGTTGGTAAGCATTGTGGAATGATGGTTGTTCTGGTGACAAAGAATAGCAGTTTCCAAATACTTTGTTTGAATAATGACACAAGTTGTTGGAATAGTGGTCAAATTGACTATCAGCAGCAGCTGGCTGGAAGTCGTACTGGTCTTGATGACAGACAGCAGGATTGGGTGGAGGGTCGAAGTGCTGTGCATGTGAGGCCATGGGGAACAGGTCCTGATTAGCGTCTGGTGGAAAGTCGTGGCGCCGTGGCTGCGTGATGGGAAACTGGGCCTGATGAATGGCTGGTGGGAAGTTGTGGCGCCGTGGCTGTATGATGGGGAACTGGTCCTGATGCATTCTAGTAGCACCGGGTGGAAGGCTGAAGCGTTGTGGCTGTGTAGGCATGTAGTGCTGGTCCTGTAATGGATGAACAGGGAACTTGCGGGGTTGGGTCGGCTGACCGTTAGAAAAAACGGGCCTCAAACGATGATATGGACCACCCTGATGAATGTGTTTCCCACGGAACCGGCGTTCTTGATTAAGTGTTAATTGACTGACAGGATGCCTAGATGTATGTTGACGGTGGTGTGTATGACAACCAGTCAGCCCTTTGGGTTTCCGAGAAGTGTTAGGATTTTTTTCAGTTTCTGAAAGACGCTTTTCAGTGAGCTGTAGATTGTGGGCCAACTGAGCAGTTCCTTTTTTACTCAGATGGATATGATCTGAATAAAGGGTACCATCTGAAGGTGATCTGAAGGATGGCATATGGTTTATGACTGGTACTCCAAGACGATGGCATACACTTGACAGGGTTCTGTTTGATGGGAAAATAGCGTTGTTGAAGTTGTGATTTCCCTTTGCCGGAACAATGGAGCTCATGTGAATGGATGCCCTGGGGAAAACACGGTGAATACTTGATATGAGGTTGTTCCATGTGTCTTCTCCGATGCGACTACTTGTACAGTCGTTAACACCGACATGGACAGTGACCAATTCAATACCTTTGTTTTCACCCAAAGAGTCAAGCCATTGTTTCAGATCAGTGCTTGTCATTCCAGGTACACAAATCTTAAAAAGATAGGTACCGGGCGTTGTGATCCTCCTAGGGTTTATATATCTGATGACAGAGTCACCAATTAGAACCCTGGTGGCTCTTTCTGGGATTGTTAGTTTAGATAAAGTGTTCAGAGCAGATCGCTGTGAGCCTTTTGATGTGACAGTGGAAGAAGATTGAGACTGTGGATCACCATCGTCGTGGTGTTTGGTACGGTTTGAAGTGCGACGAGTTTTGAAGGTCTGGAAGTCGGTGTCACAGGGCACGTTGTCACTGTCGACATGCTCGAGATGAAGAAAATGATTCGAAGTGGTAACATTTGCAACATGTTCAGTGATTGAAGCTGATCCATTTGTCTGTGTGGATGATGTTACGAGTGTCTTAGATGTGAGACTGTCTAGTTTTGATTGTAGAGAGTGTATGTGAGTTTTCATAGCATCATTATCACTCAACACAGTGTCGAGTGTTTTTTCCAGCTGGGCAATTTTCCGAAGCACACTTCTGAGATGAATGTTATCAACGTCTTCTGAACAATGATCAACCAAAATATTCGAAGAAAAATTAGAAGGCTTTGAACTTGTTAGCTCTGGGAAGGATGTATCAGAAGACTGCTCACTGCTCTGGCTCTGGCTCTGTGGTGGACTTTTCTCAACGAGCTCAGAACTACTGGCGTCCTTTGTATCAGAAGAAGAAACAGATACATTGTCCTGTACAGTCTGTGTGTCTGAAGTTGAATTGATGACGGGGACGAATGGGCGTGGTGGTGACGACAAAAAAGATAAATGAAGTGAAGCTGATGTGTCATGTGGATGAACCATCTCTCCATTGTTCACAGGCCCACCAGAAGCAGGTATATTGCTCACGCTGGCAGAATGTGGACATATCAGAGTGAGCGCGGAGGAGTGGTCGTTCTGGGCTCCTGTAGACCTTTCTGGTGATGAGTTAGACCTTTCTGGTGATGAGTCAATCTCTTCACTGCCGCCAATCATCAGCAGTGGTTGGTGTGACTGAGGAACTTCAGCACCAATATTCAGCTCATGGAGTTGAGCAGGGAGAGGGATGCCCTGGATAGCTGTCTCGGATGCCTCTCTACCTGCATGTTTGTCATAAAGATCCTCCACTAATGTCTTGAGGATTCTGAACTCTTCATTGACCCAGGGTGTGCAGCTTTTACCCTGGATCAAGACTTTGTTAGTAGAGTAGTAAATGGTAATTTTCAGTCTCTGGTCATTGTGAAAAAAGATGGTCACTTTAGTAAGTGCCAGACCGTCACTGTACGGAAGGGCTATTGGGCCAGCTGAAGACCTTTCTTTTTCAAGGTCACACGGAAGATCATTTTTGCCACCCTTATCCTGATCTTGCTAGGTAACATGAAATCCAGGCACACTTGGAACTTGAATATAATATCGGAGAAGAAGTGTTCTCCTCCAGAGTGCTAGACATCCCCGTTTTGTTGTGAAAGTCACTTGCCTAAAAGGATCAAGTGTATGTTTAATTGTATGAAGAGATGGAATTGAGACACTACGTTTGTTATGTTTTGTCATTTTAGTCATTTTAAAAAGTTAAAATGGTTTAGATAAAGAAAATATAATGACAGGCATGGTGCTTGCGTCAAAATCGAAGAAAACATGAAATGACGTTAACAGTTCGGTGTCTCACAATGAAACAATGTGGTACAATGTACTACACGCTTGGGCCGGGCGTTTCCAAATTCTGACGTCACGAAATCGGCTCTAAGTCTTCCGAAAAAATAAAATAAAGTTATAATCATGAAGAAAAGCAATTGTAGTCATAAATCAAGTCCTCAGGAGTGCAGATCTAAACCACAAAATAACATATTTGCATGAAATGTTCGCAACGATGAAATGAAGACATTTGTGGATGAGACGGAAGGATAAAAGTCGGCGCGTAATTGAACTGAAGTAAGTGTTCAAGGGTAAATTGACTCACCAACTGATGAAACGTTTGAAAGAACAAGATAAGAAATAAGCACTGGCACAACGAAGTTATAAAAGTTCACACCAACGAAGATGAGTGAAAAATTAGAATCAACAACTTTCACATAATAAAATTGCTCGAAAACTAGGTAATATCAAAATTAAGCACAGAGCTCACGCTCACAGTCTGTTGTATCAGCCATATTGAACCGAGAAGAAGAAGAAGAAGAAGAAGAAAAGGGTAGTATAGCGACGTGCTCTCCCTGGGGAGAGCAGCCCGAATTTCACACAGAGAAATCTTTTGTGATAAAAAGAAATACAAATACAAAAACAAATATTGTAAGCAACATCAAAACAATATGAACTATTCTTTGACCTGCGCTTAGTGCATGCTGCTACACACCGGACCTCGATCGGTGTATCGTCTCATTCGAAGGACCAGCACCCATACCTCAATGGAGTCTCCCGTCGGACCGACGGATGAGTAGGCAGGCAGGCTTATCTGTCGGTGTGTGTCCTCATATGGGAGAAGAGACCGATTCTGGCAGCACTTCCCACAGCTGTTGCAAGGGAAAACGTCTCCAGAAGTTGAGCCCTGCTTCCTTCGCTCACGCTTCTCCTTAATGGCCAGCGTTCTCTTGTTTTCAAACGTCTTTATGCCACTAGAGCACAGTATCCTCCAGCGAGAGCGGTCAAGGGCATAAGTTTCCCAGGAAGCGATGTCTATGTCACAGGCTTTAAGGTTTGTCTTCAAGGTGTCCTTGAAGCGCTTGCAGGGTCTTCCAAGTTCGCGGTGGCCTTCCTTCAGCTGGCCATACAATAGCATCTTCAGGATCCTGCTGTCTGTCATGCGGACAACGTGTCCTGTCCAGCGTAACTGGCACTGGATCAGCAGGCTTTCGATGCTGGGCAGACCGCTCCTCTCTAGGACCTGGAGGTTGGAGACCCTGTCTTGCCACTTTATGCCGAGGATCTTTCGTAAGGCACCACTGGTGAAAGTGCTCAAGCTGTTGAACGTGACGGCGATACGTCGTCCATGTTTCACAGCAGTACAACAAGGTGGTCAGCACAACAACTCTGTAAGGAGACCCAGACCTCCACTCCAGGTCTAATGCCAAGGAGAGGGGAGGAGAAAAACTTTCGAATATACTTGGACTCGAACCCGTGGGATTACGCTTTCTAGCTGGGTGGGGGGTTTGGGGGGAGGGGGGGGGGGGGCATTATTACTGGCCCACCGGTGCAGCAGATAAGCCGTGATGCAAGTTCCTCGTTTGTCTTTGATCATTCGGCATTCATTTTACGGCCATTACACGAGAGAGAGAAAGCAAACAAACAAACAACAACAGCAACAAAAAACCGCCAGCAAACTTTTATATTCCAGCGCTTTGATAGTTATGACATTGTTATGGAGCTGCTCGACATCGTCAGTGAATCTCTGTCTATTTCGATGAGAATCACACACACACACACACACACACATACACGCGCAAGCACAAGCACACACACACACACACACAAACACACACACACACACACACACACACATATATATATATATATATATATATATATATATATATATATACACACA
>NC_134895.1:45103088-45105588 GCF_041734735.1 Babylonia areolata | reverse complement strand
ACGCACGCATACATGCGGACATACACAAACTCACACAAACTCACACACACAGACAACCCCCACCCCTCTGCCCACCCCCACACACATTCAAAAACACACACAAACATAGAAACATCGAAACATACATACATACATATATGCACATAAACACGCATGCATACATATGTACATACACGCCCGCACACACACACACACACACACACACACACACACACGCACACACACATTCACACACGCACACCCATGCACACACAACACATACTCACATAAAAAAAAATCATATATACATACACGCTATATCTTTTTGTATCTTTCTACCTACCTACCTTCCTACCTACCTGACTACCTATCTATCTATATATCTACACGAGACTCGAACCTGAAAACACACTTTTTTCCAGTCAGACACTTTATCACCACCGGGCTGCCTCTTCAGTCTCCAGGCGATTTAGCTCGGGATGAGTTGACATACAATAGAGAGGGTTTGCATGCCCGCTTTCGTGGGAACTTTCGTCGCCAGCAGAGCGAGAAGTAGGTCATATGACGTCATGGGCAGCCCACCACCGCAACTTGCTATTCCGAATTTGCATTGCCTTTTTGGGGGACATTTTTTCGGCAGAGTTTATAATGGATCAGTTCGAGCACGTAATGACAGAGATGTGACAAGAAACACGCTCAATATCTGTATAGAAGACTAAAGCAAATAATGGGTGTTATTATAAACTAAAATAAATCTTGTAAACTGGTAAAAAAAAAAAAAGTCACCGAAATTGTTAAAAATACTTTCGTCATGACAGCGAATTCCACGACGAATTTTTTTGTCTTTCGTTAATCGAGAAAGAACAGGAAATAGAGACGCGCTTGCGCACGCGCTTTATCGCTAAAAATAACCAGTTAACTCTCTCCATACGAACGGCGAAAGAAACGACGTTAACAGAGTTTCACCCCAGTTACCATCATCAAAATATTGCAAGCGGAAGGCTCTTACACTGAAGAGGTGAATGTTGACAAAGAATACCACAATTCTGACGACGGAAGCTAAAGGCTGGGTCATTCAGACACCCACTGGACATCCGATGGGGTCTTTGTAGAGGAGAAGAGAGGACTGGCCGTACTGAGTGAGTTAATCTCCACGAAAATCAGACGAAAGTGAGCCTGCCAACCCGCGCCACCATTATTACGGTCTGAGCAAGACAGCGTCAGGAGACACCACAAGGTTTTGGTAAATTTATGTACCCAATTTCCATTGGGCTACGGGGCCACAATTTCACGCTTAGGGGCGCTTTAATTACCCGTCTTTTTTTTTCCCCCTCATCATATACCATGTCTTTCCAGTCTCCTCTCTACTGCACGTCTCACCCCCCCCCCACCCCCACCCCTCCCTACCCCACTACCTACCCCTGAATACCTACCTCACTACCTTTTCCACTACCCACCAGCCTAATTAGACTGGTTGGCTGGTCTTCCCATGTTATGTTTTTTTAACACTGGTGCGGTTTTCGTTCTGAAACGTTAATGGTGCTTTATTTGGGAAGGAAGGAAGGAAGGAATGAAGGGAGAAAGGGAGGAAGTTGAGATAGAACATGTCTATTATGTGTCACCGTGTGTATGTGTCACCGCGTGAATGTGTCAACTTGTCAAAAAAAAAAAAAAAAAAATCACTGTGTCTGCATGCCTTTATCATTATCGGGTCTACGTGACACCGTGTCTCTGCCATGTGTCAATGTGCATGTGTCACTGTGTTCATGTGTCACTGTGTCTGCATGTCACAGCAGTGGTATCAGGATGTTGGAATCTCCCCTCGGACCTCACACGTCAGGATCACATTTCTCCTCACTTCCGCACTCTACATTGGCTCCCCATTGAAGCGAGAATTAAATACAAAGTTGCGTGTCTCTGCTATTCTGCTTTCCACTCCGCAGGACCTACTTATCTTTCTGACCTTATCAGTGTTTACACTCCCACAAGAAATCTCCGCTCTTCCTCTGACTGTTACCTTTTGAAACTTCCCTGTGTCAATACAAGAACCTATGGTGAACGTTCTTTCTTCTTTGCTGCTCTTCACATCTGGAACAACCTTCCTCATCATGTCCGTGCATCTGATTCTATTTCTGCTTTTCGCTCATCACTAAAGGCTCATCTTTTTAAAACCTATCTATAAGTATTCTCAGCTTCCTTTTCTCCAACACCACCCATGTCAGCTCACTTTGGATGTATGTAGAGTGAGAAAAGGAGAGTGTGAGTGGGGGGAGGGGTTTTTGAGAAAGAGTGGTCATGAATGTTTTATGTTACTTGTAATATTTTTTTTCATGTAAAGCGCCCTGAGCTCTTAGTGAGAAAGGATGTTGTATAATTGTACATTATTATTATTATATTGTGAAGGTCCATGGAGTAAATGATATTTAGAAGCCACCTGGCCTGTAGCGTATGTCGGTTGTGAAAGAACTTGAAAACAAGATTGACTGATTTATATGGTGTTGACCATCATTATTCCTTTTGA
>NC_134895.1:45083088-45098088 GCF_041734735.1 Babylonia areolata | reverse complement strand
TGGAGTGATGGCCTAGAGGTAACGTCTTGAGGTAAGTGGAGTGATGGCCTAGAGGTAACGTCTTGAGGTAAGTAGAGTGATGGCCTAGAGGTAACGTCTTGAGGTAAGTGGAGTGATGGCCAAGAGGTAACGCCTGGAGGTAAGTGGAGTGATGGCCTAGAGGTAACGCCTGGAGGTAAGTGGAGTGATGGCCAAACAACAACTACATAAATGGAAAAAGAAGAAAAAAGGAAACAACAAGCAAAGACACCCAAAATACGAAAAGAAAGAAAGGAACAAACAAAACAACCAGCTACTCCTCATTGACTACAGTTTGAAACAATTGACCAAGGACTGAACTTAAAACAGCCCAAGACGTTGTAACGTCTTGACGTAAGTGGAGTGATGGCCTAGAGGTAACGCCTTGACGTAAGTGGAGTGATGGCCTAGAGGTAACGCCTTGAGGTAAGTAGAGTGATTGTCTAGAGGTAACGTCTTGAGGTAAGTGGAGTGATGACCAAGAGGTAACGCCTTGACGTAAGTAGAGTTATGACCTAGAGGTAACGCGTCCGCAAAGAAGCGAGAGAATCTGAGCGCGCTGGTTCGACTCACGGCTCAGCCGTCGGTGTTTTCACCCCCTCCACTAGACCATGAGTAGTGGTCTGGACGCTAGTCATTCGGATGAGACGACAAACCGAGGTTCCATGTGCAGCATGCACTTAGCGCACGTGAAAGAACCCACGGCAACAAAAGAGTTGTTCCTGGCAAAAGTAAAATCCACTTCGATAGAAAAAAAAACAAATAAAACTGCACGCAGGAAAAAATACAAAAAAAAAAGAAAGAAAAAAAAGTGTGGCGCTGTAGTGCAGAGACGCGCTCTTCCTGGGGAGAGCAGCCCGAATTTCACACAGAGAAATCTTTTGTGATAAAAAAAAAAGAAAGAAATACAAACACAAATACAAACACAAATACCAGTAACATGGAAAGAGATCAAGTGTACGCAGGTGTTTCATTTGTCAAACAGACTGATCTGTGATTGAAACAATGATTATACCGAGCGACTCTGATGCCGTTTCAGGAGTCAGACAGAATGATCTGTGATTGAAGCAATGATACACTCAGCGACTCTGCTCTGTCTGATCAAGATGATTAGTTTTATCGGTCGATTGTCGTGTCTTGGTGGTAAGTGACACCCTACCCCTCGAGGTATGTCCCCTGGGGAAAAGAAAAAGATTTTATCTCAACGACGACAGACCGTTAAGTGAAGTCCTGTTGTTTCCCCGTCCTAGCTTGTTGTGTAACTGTGTCGTCATCGCAGGTGTGTGTGTGTGTGTGTGTGTGTGTGTGTGTGTGTGTGTGTGTGTGTGTGTGTGTGTGTGTGTGTGTGTGTGTGTGTGTGTGTGTGTGTGTGTGTGTGTGTGTGTGTGTGTGTGTGTGTGTGTGTGTGTGTGTGTGTGTGTGTGTGTGTGTGTGTTCGTTCTTTAGTTTAGCGTCTTTTCACTATCAGTGATATCAGACGATTAAAAAACAACAACAACAACAACAACAACACACACACACACACACACACACACACACACACACACACACACACACACACACACACACAAATAAAAAGTGGGGGGAGGGGTGGGGAGAGGAAAACAGAAAAGGTAGGAAACTACCCAAAAATGCATAACTAACATGCAATTACATTTAACAGTAAAAATTCAATAATGATAATGATAATCAGAAACCATTAACACAATTCTGAAGTACATTAAAGGAATGTAGCAATAGTGCTATGAACTAATGCCTGAGAAAGTTCGACCATACGAACCTCGTCAGAAATAACTTTCCAAAAATCATCTGCAGAATTGTTATTCTCTTTGAAATACTTGGGCAAGAAGGTACGTAACTGCTGACAGTGAAACAAACAATGATGCAAGCTGAACTGCTTACCACAGATGCATGCAACATTTTTACTCGCGGACGTGTATACAATCTAATCTTCACCCTCTCCACATCAAAAGAAAAATAAAGATAAAAATCCAAAACCGCCAGAACGAACCTAGCATCAATATGATCAGACACACTAGCTCAAAATCATTCTGAACGTAATCATTACGACCGCAAACAGACATCATCATTGCTGAAGAACATACTGTATTCCGTAAAAATGGGCTGAAGTTTCATTGAACAGAAGTTTAGCCTGCACACCCTTGCTACAGTTTGTCCCCAACACCTCTCTCTTTTTCTGTCCGCAAATGTATTTGTTTCACTATGAAAGTGGACTCATCCAGCTCTTTTGTTTATTTTGCTAGAGGCAACACTTTTTGTTGTTGTTGTTGTTGGTGGTGTTGTTGTTGCCGTGGGTTATTTTACGTGCGCTGAGTGCATGCTAAAACACGCGGGACCCCGGTTTACTGTCATGTCTCCATCTCTCCGCTCCTAACCGTCTCTGGGTCTAGATATCTGTCAGTCTGGTTATCTATCCATCTATCTATATGGTTATACACATATAATTATAATTTCTTCCTGAACCGCATCCCCTCTCTGTCCATCTCTTTCTCTGTACAATTTGCCTCTGTCGCTCCTTTCAGTCACTCAGCTCATCTGTGTGTGTGTGTGTGTGTGTGTGTGTGTGTGTGTGTGTGTGTGTGTGTGTGTGTGTCTTTGTGTCTCTCTCTTTGTGTCTCTCTCTGTTTCTCTGTCTGTCTGTGTGTCTATCTGTATGTCTGTTTCTCTCTCTCTCTCTCTCTCGGTCTCTGTCCTTCCATCTTCTGTCTTAATCCTTAAACGCACCCCCTTCCCCGGCTTCCCTCTCTGTCTCTCTCTCTACATACATGTCTTTTTACATGTTTATGTCTCTGTTCGTGTGCGTCTGTTTGTCAGTCTGCTCGTTCCCTCTCTTTCTCTGTCTGTGTGTCTCTGTCCATCGGTCTGTCTGTGTATCTTTGTTTCTGTCTCTGCCTGTCTGTCTCGTTCTTTCACTTTCTTTCTCTCTCCTCCGTCCCTCTGTCTCTCCCTCATTTTCTTCTTCTCTCTCTCCATCTCTCGCTGTACCTTACAGCACTCTCCCCCCCCACCCCCCTCTTTCTCTCCCGCCTTTAAATCAGAAGCCGTGTCAGTCAGAAGGTGAGACATACAGTCACGTCATATGAAAAAAAAAAAAAATAAAATAAAGGAAACTAATAATTTTACCTCCACCATGCATCCGATCAATCAGCAGAAGAGTATTACAATTTGTATGCCTTCCACCTGATTAAGGGTTATATATTGTCATGGAGTAGGAGACAGCTACAAGAAGCTGGAACAGTAATCGGAAACCACAAGGTGGGTTGTACATAACTCATATTATTTGGCTGATCTTTTTTTCTTCTTCTTCTCTCCCCCCCCCCACCCCCTCAAGGCCTGACTAAGCGTGTTGGGTTACGCTGCTGGTCAGGCATCTGTTTAACAGATGTGGTGTAGCGTATATGGATTTGTCCGAAAGCAGTGGCGCCTGCTTGAGTAACTGAAATGAACTGAATTGGCTGATCTACAACCATCTACCCGAAGACCTAGTCATCAGCCCCATCAACATGCAATGTGTGGCTTCTGTCCAAACGTGTGTGTGTGTGTGTGTGTGTGTGTGTGTGTGTGTGTGTGTGTGTGTGTGTGTGTGTGTGTGTGTGTGTGTGTGTGTGTGTGTGTGTGTGTGTGTAGGTGTGTGTGTGTGTGTGTGTGTGTGTAGGTGTGTATGTGTGTGTGTGCAGTGCGTGCATGACTGAGTATGCACACGTTTTTATTTCGATATGCACTTGTATGTATCCTAATTTCTACTGTATCTGTGTTTGTGTAAGATTTTCGATTTATGTTCGTACCTTGTTATGTACTATACCTCCCCCGCCCCCCCCCTCCAACCTACTCCACCCCCACACCCCCAATATTCCTTGTGACCCCGGTACACTTGGTAATAAAGACATATTCTATTCTATTCTATTATATCTGTTATATAGGTCGGGTTTCTTTGCCATAGTCTTTTTTTAGAGATGGGTGTCTTTAGCATGCACATTCTCGGAGCCCCTGAAGGAGACTCAGATCGTTTTATGCTCGTTCTTGCGCACACAGGGAATTCTTCATCTGCGTTCGTGGGCTGCAACTCCCGCGTTCACTCATATGCACACGAGTGGGCTTTTACGTGCATGGCCGTTTTTACCCCCGCCATGTAGGCAGCTATACTCCGCTTTCGGGGGGGTGCCTGCTGGGTATTTTGCTATTTCCATAACCCACCGAACGCTGATATGGATTACAGGATCTTTAACGTGCGCATTTGATCTTCTGCTTGCCGTATACACACGAAAGTGGTTCAGGGACTAGCAGGTCAGCACATATGTTGACCTGGAAGATCGGAAAAATCTCCACCCTTTACCAACCAGGCGCTGTCACCGAGATTCTAGCCCGGGACCCTCAGATTGAAAGTCCATCGCTTTAACCACTCGGCTATTGCGCCCGTCGACACAGGGGCAAATTGCGAGCAGCCAGGTAGATAGACAGACAGACAGACAGAAGCATAAGGGCTTACATGTTGGCACAAGAAATCACTAACATAAGAGCTAAGCACCAAATCCCCGAGTCGTACAGCTATACTACCTATGTAGCACACACGTACGCTATCTATCATGCAGTCAAATATCCGCATTCGCATAATACGCATATGTCCTTTCTGTTTCTGTCCGTTTGTCGTTGTTTGTCTGTCTGTCTGTCTGTCTGTCCGCGTCTCTCTGTACTTGTGTGTGTGTGTGTGTGTGTGTGTGTGTGTGTGTGTGTGTGTGTTCCCCTCTCTGTCTCTGTATGCCTGCCTGTCTGTCTGTCCGACTTTCACTTTCAGTTTCACTTACGTCTGCCTCTGTCATAGATGTCGAAATATCTTGGGGGTTGTTGCCAAAGGGTTAAAAACAACAAATAATGCTGGTGAGCGAAGACTTACAAAATTTGGATCAGTGTAAATGCAAGGGAAGGGAAGTAATTAAGACCTGAGGACAGGTTGTAGCCAATGGATTAAAAAAATCAAAACAAATAATTAATGCAGGTGAACGTGAAAGAACTATTTTTGGATCAGTTCAAACGCAAGGGAAGTAATTAAGACCCGAGGACAGACACCCGCAACAATTTATCTCCCTTCAAGAGGAAAAGTGTCCACACCCATATAGAGCCAGTGGGGTAAACCTGAAGGGGGAGTGTGTGTGGAATGTGTCGAGGGGCCGATGGGGTGTTGTGTGTGTGTGTGTGTGTGTGTGTGTGTGTGTGTGTGTGTGTACGTGGGGGGACGGAGGGAGTGGAGGTTGGGGGTCTCGGGGGAGAAGAAGAAGGTGGAGGAAGAAAGGTGGATCAGAGTATTTATTTGTACGATTGAGAAAGCCGCTGTAATGTCCTTCACGAGACAGGATATTTTGGGGAGAGAGAGAGAGAGACAGAGAGAGAGAGAGAGGGAGAGAGACAGACAGACAGACAGACAGACAGAGACAGAGAGAGAGAGAGAGAGAGAAAGAGTGTGTATGTGTGTTTGTATCAGCGATTTTTTGTTTGTTTGTTTGTGTGTGTGTGTGTGTGGGGGGGGGGGGGGGGCGTGCGTGCGTGCGTGCGTGTGTGTGTGTGTGTGTGTGTGTGTGTGTGTGTGTGTGTGTGTGTGTGTGTGTGTGTGTGTGTGTGTGAGCCATTTCTATTTCACACGCGTGTGAAATCGTAATGGCTTTTAAGTTAACGTGTGTCCCCCCTCCCACCCCACACACACTTTATGTGTCTGCGTGTGTGCGTGCGTGCGTGCGAGAATGCCTGCTATGGTTTTGCTGCAATTTCGTGGCGTGTAGAAAGAGATCTGTGTGTGTGTGTGTATGTGTGTGTGTGTGTGTGTGTGTGCGTGCGTGCGTGCGTGCGTACGTGCGTGCGTTCTTGTGTTTGTTTGTTTAAGTGTTCATACACGCACGCATTATCGCGTGTTTCGTCACGTTAGTCTTAGGACGAGGACGACACACGTGAAACGTCATTCATTTTGGTAATCAAGTTCTGCAGCGGGCACTGCAGTCAATACATTGTTCCATCCCCACACCACCACCTCCTTCCCAATCCGTTTGAACCCACGCTGATGGTGTTATAATACTGCCCTCCACTGCTACGTTGCGCTGTCACCGAGATTCGAGCCCGGGACCCTCAGACTGAAAGTCCATCGCTTTATTAACCACTCGGCTATTGCGCCCGTCGACACAGGGGCAAATTGCGAGCAGCAGAACTAACATTTTGGCACGTGTAGGGCTATGCACCAAATCCCCGAGTCGTACAGCTATACCTATGTACCTATATTCACACACGTACGGAATCTATCATGCAGTCAAATATCCGCATTCGCATATACGCATACGTCCTTTCTGTATCGCTAAATATAACAAAACAACAACAAAACAACAACAACAACAAAATCAACCGCGTTTAACACGACATCTAAAAAAACAACAATAAAGCAACACCACCACCACCACCACCAACAACAACAACAGGGGGAGGAGGGGGGGTGGGGGTGGTGGAAGAAAAGGGAATGGATTGGGAAGGCAGAAAAAAAGCAAGACAATTATCAGGGAAAAAGAAAGAGAGCAAAAGGAATGAGGAAATTGCAGCAGAGAATTTCCAGAAGGGGGTGGTGGGGTCGGGGGCGGGGGGTACTGTTTGTTGGGAAAGATCCCCGGCATCCCACGGGGGGGTATGGGGGGTGAGGGGGTGTGGGGGGGGGGAGGGGGGGGGCGAGGGCCGGGGGAGGATTGCATGACAAGCTGGAACCTGGTGGTCTGAATATCCAGCGTTTATCTGCGAATGGTTGTGCAAACCATTGTGTATCTTTTGCCATTTTTGCGTTTCTCTGACGTGTTATTACATGAAGGAACACGATATGAGCACAGGCTTCTTCAAGTTTCTTTTTCTTTATTTCTTGTTTTTTTTTTTGTTGTTGTTGTTTTGTTTTGAATGCAGTGTTTTGTCTAATTTCTTTATTATCTTTTTTTAAACGTTTAAACCAAACAGGTCTACCAGTTGAAACTAAAACAACCGTTAAACTAACTATATATTTTATCTTTCATACGCCCTTATTTGTTTTTAGTCTTTGTCCTACAATGCAAATAACCGAGGAGCGGATTGGTTAATTACTCTTTGCCTTCTGATAGTAGAAAAATAAAATCTGTGTCAAATACAAGCTTCACAAGTGATCAAGCTTGGTCTAAAATGAATTTATTCATCGTCAAAGTCATCGGTTGCGATGATGTGTTTTATTTATTTATTTATTTATTTTTTATGTGAAATGAATTAAGTGTGGTGTTTAATTATAATGTCAAGAACATCACAAGAAATAATTTCGAAAAAAAAAAACCACGAGAAAAACTGTGAGCTTGCGAACAAGTAAGAAACAGAGGATAATAGTAACCAGGTAACCCATTTAAAAAAATAGGACTATTATTATGAAGACATGAAGCCAGATATTGCATCTCAGGTTCATAACCCACACAAAACAAAATCGGTAATAATGTAAATTGTGAATCAGACAAATATGAAAATAGCAACATGTTCTGCTGCGGGAAAAAAAATGTTCAAGCGAAAAAGCCTTTGTGAAGGGGATATCATTCTATAACGTTTCAAGATGGAATTGCAAATTCTCAATCTGCAGCCATTAGCAGCCAGGAAACCAGCCACAACATTATTTCGACTTTTGTATAAAAGATAATCTGACATGACGTCACGCAAAAGCTATTATTTTATGCTTCAATACTTTTGTTTAACATCTGAATGATGACTCATTCATGCGCACACAAAGTCATAGATTTTCTTAGAAGATGAAAAAAAAACCCACACACAAAAACAAACAAACAGTCAAGCAAAATAAATGCTGAAGACACAGAGATAGAGCAAGAGAGCAAGAGAGAGAGAGAGAGAGAGAGAGAGAGAGAGAGAGACAGACAGACAGACAGAGAGACAGACAGAGAGACAGAGCCAGAGGGAGGGAGAGAGAGAGAGAGAGAGAGAGAGAGAGAGAGAGAGAGGGGGTGGTGGTGGTGGGGGTTGTTGGGGGGGGGGGGGGGGGGGGGGGGAGAGAACGTTTATTATTTTTTTCATCAAGGTTTAGTTATTGCCTCATCCCCATTTTTCTTAACTGAAATGTGTGCGTGTCCAGATCATTTTGCCGTGAATAGGCAATCAGCCAATGAAGTGAGCAGCTCACAAACGCAGAAGAAGAAGAAGAAGAAGAAGAAGAAGAAGAAGAAGAAAGAAGGAGGAGGAGGAGGGGGAGGAGGAGGAGGAGGAGGAGGAGGAGGAGGAGGAGATTGTTTGATTGATTGATTAATTCTTTAATGGGTAGAGAATTAGGCGCAGTAAAGGCCGTTTTTCAATTCTCCCCATTTATCGAAACAAAACATAAAAATAAAGAACGACCCAAAACATAAAAATAAAGAAATAAAATGAAATAAAATAAAACAATAAGAACGACGACGACGACGACGACGACGACGAAGAAGAAGAAGAAGAAGAAGAAGAAAAAGAAGAAGAAGAAGAAGAAGAAAGCAATAACTGTGCCTGACAGGTCGGGTGTCAATTGCTCCTGGAACCTCATCAACTGCTAACGTCTGACAACTGGAGAAGCTCTTCAATGCACTGCTTGTGATGAGACCACATTCAGTGCTGGAACCTTTAGGACATCACCTGCAAACCATTCTGAGCTGTATCGATTTCATTTTACAATATCATAACCGGGCGCAATAGCCCAGTGGTTTAAGCGTTGGACTTTCAATATGAGGGTCCCGGGTTCGAATCACGGTAACGGCGCCTGGTGGGAAAAGGGTGGAGATTTTTCCGATCTCCCAGGTCAACATATGTGCAGACCTGCTAGTGCCTGGACCCCCTTCGTGTGTATGCGCACGCAGAAGATCAAATACGCACGTTAAAGATCCTGTAACCTATGTCAGTGTTCGGTGGATTATGGAGACACGAAAATACCCAGCATGCATGAACCACGACAGAGTCATCGGCAAGTCGATGTTGGTCGTGTAACGGAAAGAAGAAGAAGAAGAAGAAGAGTCAGTTGTCCATGAAATCCATTTTACTGATGATCCTACTTTTTTTTTTGGTCCTATTGTTTGTTTTGCCTCAGTTAGTTTGTTTCTTTATGGTTTTAAGGATTACACACACACACACACACACACACACACACACACACACACACACACACACACACACACACACACACACACAAACTCATTCATTGTCCGAGCATAAGACCGTTAATTCCTAAAGATGTAGTTGATGACTTTTCTTCCAATATTTCATTAGCCACTGAAAAGATTTTGAATGATTATTCATTGCTTAGAATGTTTTCGGAAATTTTAAACTCCAGTCCAGTTGGTATTCTCCTTTGATGTGTTATAATTAATGTTGTTATTTATATTAACATTGTTATAGGTTAATACTTGTTGATATGCATATACATATTCTCCTTCCCATGACACCTCATTCAATACACACCACAATCTCTTTAGACCTTTTTCTTATAATATACTTTTCCTCTGTTACATAACATGAATATTTTTTTACACTAATATTCACATGCATTCCCTTTCCTTTATCCACTTCTTTACTCCTTTCCGTCTAAAAACACTTATAGTGAATAGACGTTAAACTGAAGATAACACACAAACTGGACAAGTTCTGTCTGTCCGTCTGTGTCTGTCTTTTCCTTTCTGTCATTCTCCTCATCCATTGCTCTCTCTCTCTCTCTCTCTCTCTCTCTCTCTCTCTCTCTCTCCACATCCTGTTATCTCCCCTTGTGTTACACAAAGCAGAAAGCCCTTCCCACGGTAGTCATCACCAAGTCTTGTAGCTGCAGTCCATGACGTTTTAACCCCCTTACGCTCCCTCCAGTCTCTTTGAAGCGAACCCATGCTATGAGATACCGTCCTTCCTCCACTGCCCTGTCGCCCAGTCGCCGTTGTAGCCATGTGGCCTAGCCATTCTTGGAGGAAGGCGGGTGGGGGTGGGCGGCGTATGTGGGGGCCGAGGGGTGAGGGGGGGGGGGGGGGGGGGGGGGGGGGGGGAGGGGTTCTTGCAGCCCACGGAGCTTTTATTTGATTCGAAGCCAGACTGTCTGGAGCCAAGCATTCTGAGTACTCGGTTCTCTGTGCCTTCCTAAAAGAAGAAGAAGAAGAAGAAGAAGAAAAAAAAAAAGGTGATTCACTGTGCAAACTTCTTACAGCTCAAAAAAAGGTATATTCTCCGGGCAAAAACCCTTTTTAGCTCAAACTGCCACAAAGTTTATTTACATTCCCCTTAAACAAGATTCGCGCCTTTTTTGTTTTGTTTATTTGTTTGTTTGTTTTCTTAATCTTTGAGTTTTGACAAATTCGTTCTTTACCGAGAAGACTGTAGATCAGATTATAGACTCTTCATCTCTAAACGCCAGGGGGGGAAAATACGTTAACATAAATTGCTATATTCATTAGCAAAGAAAAAAAAAATCGTTGCAAAACTATCTATCTATCTATCTATCTATCTATCTATCTATCTATCTATCTATCTATCTATCTATCTATCTATCTATCTATCTATCTATCTATCTGTCTGTCAATCTATCTATCTATCTATCTATCTATCTCTCCCCCTCTCTCTATTTCTCTGTGTCTTTCTGCCCCCCTCTACCTCGATATATATATATATATATATATATATATATATATATATATATATATATATATATATATATGTATACACACGGATAGCTAGACACACACACACACACACACACACATATATATATATATATATATATATATATATATATATATATATATATATCGAGAGAGAGAGAGAGAGAGAGAGAGAGAGAGAGAGGTAGATAGATACATACATAAACATAGATATAGATAGATATAGAGATATAGATATATATTGGCAGAGAGGTGGTGCTGCTTGACTGGTCAAAAAAGCAATTAATTAGAAACCTGTGCTGAACAGAAATAATCACGTAATGACATTCCATCCATGGAAGCAAAAATAGCTTTAGCATCAGCAATAAAAGAAAAAAGGACCGACGAATGAGGTAAACACACACACACACACACACACACACACACACACACACACACACACACACACACACACACACACACACACACACACACACACACACACACTCACAGTGAAATAAGGATGAGAGGGTGAGAGAGAGAGAGAGAGAGAGAGAGAGAGAGAGAGAGAGAGAGACAGACAGACAGACAGACAGACAGACAGAGAAAGAGAGAGAGAGAGAGAGAGAGAGAGAGAGAGAGAGAGAGAGAGAGAGAGAGAGAGAGAGAGAGAGAGAGAGAGAGAACGAACGAACGAACGAACGAACGAACGAAATTGTTTTAATGAACTTTGGCCATGGACCACAATTCAAAACCAGGGGACTGGGGGTGGGCATGGGAAGGGGTATTATAACACTTGAATAGATGACACAATATCAGTATGTTCATAGACTTGACATTAATTCTACTTAAATAGGTCTGAGCATATGATTTCTCCTTTTGATCGCATGGAAAATAAATTTTGATACATGGAAATTTCTCTGCTTGTTGTTTGATCGGAGAAGTGAACTAAGAGACATGTTTAAACAGTCCGTAAATCATTATATACAGAACAAACAAACAACAAATGGTATTCATCTTCTAGTTCACCTTGGCAAAAAGGACAATGCTTTAAAACATCATTTTCAGTGTACCTATTAACATTGTTATTTAAAGGAAGCACATTAAATCTGGCCTGAGACAACGCCACTCTGAAACAATATTAATGAGCATTTGTTATGTATTTTTCTTTTTCAAATATGTGACCCTCCACCACGAAATGAGTCGCTTTGCACCAGAGGTCGATTTTTAGTTATTGGTATATCATAAATCTGCAATAAATGACCTTTACAGCGAAAAAAAAAGTTTGTAAATCGGATGATTCTGTGAAAAGTTATTGTGATTTGAAGTTCTAAAGTCGCGAAAGTAACGAACTGAGAAATCAAGGCCGAAAAGTTTTGGAACATGTTCATAGCAACCACATACTTCTAAGCAAGATATGTTCATGAAATTTGGCACACACATAGTTAGTGGCAATATCCACAATTGCACAAAATTTGGAAGAAAAATATTGAGTGTATTTGATTTTATTCAAATAAGAATTTTCTAATTTTTTTGGAAAGAATTGCAACTGAAGTATTAGTATACTTACTTTTTAATCAGCTCAACATGACTAAAAACCTTCCAGTTTTAAGATCAGTTTTGTTGTGGTATTGTTTGTGGTCCAATTACTATGAAACTTTTGCTATGTACAGTATGTGTACTAAAATTATGCCAGATTAGAGGTAAAAAAATGCTAAATCATGATGCCGAATCATGTGATTGTTGTAATTCAATGTGCTCAATGGCTTAGTGTGCTTGTGATATTACCATAATCCATACAACAAGCACAACAAAATAACAAAAAAGATCCACACAACAAAACTGCTCATACAAAAGGTACAAGTTCATGTGTGTTTTATCCCAGCATAGCATCAAATGAAATACATTTCATAATCCAAATGAACACTTCAAACACTTCATCTGCAAAGAAAACCTATTTGTCAAACCCATACTTCACACAATAAAGACACACAACCTCATCAAACAAACACTCAATCTGCTAAAAAAATAAAATAAAAAAATAAAATAAAAAAATGTGCAGATATGTGGCACAGGTAATCAATTCTTGTGGTACAAAGTGTCATCAGGGTGGATGGTGTTGATATTGAACCTTCTTCCTCCACTCTTTTTTCTCCACCGGTGGTGTCAGTATGTTCCAAAAATGCATGGTTTATCCTGAAACAGTTTGTTATGTAATACTTCTTTATCTCTTTTCATTTTCTTTGTTTTGAATTATTTTCTATATGTTCTAAAGTTTATTCATTAATGCCTTAAATATCAACAGTAATTTCAGTTTTGTACATTTACATCACAGCTTTCATTCTTTACACAGGACTTTACAAAATGCTTTACTTCTAGTTCTATGTATTTTATCAGAAAATAAAAAAAGAATACACTTATGATATATATATATATATATATATATATATATATATATATATATATATATATATATATATATATCATAATATAATCAGACAAAGCAGTTTACTGATAATAAAAGTATGAAATAGTGATTATTAATGCTGTATCACTATGAGTATCAGTGTGCATATCAGTGTGCATGTGCATGACATGCTGCAATCCATTAAGTTACTTTATGCATAGTGGCATGTCAAGCACATGCACACTTATATCATTTATGTAAATGTCTGTGCAAAAGTTTACAATTCCATACATGTACATCTAGACAAAGTTTGTAAAAAGAAACTAAGTTTGCACACTTCATGGTAAATTTATACTATAAATCATAGTACATTAACAGTTGACTCACTCACTCATAGATAGTTCACCAGCAGACAGTTCTTTAGTTGACAGTGTAGTTAGTTTGGTGGTGTTGCCTCTCCTTCTGATGACATGACTTGCCAGCAGTGATATCAGAATTATTCATTGGTGTACAGGCAGGCATATAAAGTACCATCATATCTTTCAGGGCTGAAAAAGAAATTGAACTATTAGTAATACTGTTAGTATTTACTGTTGACACAACTCTATATTTATTTAAAACAACACACACACACACACACACACACACACACACACACACACACACACACACACACACACACACACCAACCTGACACACATTCACATAAAATATCCATTGAAGCAAATTCTGTGAAACTGAAAACTGTTCATAATGTCATGCCCCTGAACCTCCCCTTGCTCAGTTAAATGGTTAAACTGTGAAGGGACAGTGTATGTGTGTGTGTGTGTGTGTGTGTGTGTGTGTGTGTGTGAGTGAGTATGTGACTCACTGTGTGACACACATTGTGTATGTATGTGTGTGTGTGTGTGTGAGTGACATGTATACACACTGTGTCACACATTGTGTGTGTGTGTGTGTGTGTGTGTGTGTGTGTGAGAGAGAGAGAGATCTTTTAATTTACATTCTGTTAATTTCCTCAGATTCACTTTATTCTTTTAATCATTTTTATTCCACATGTCAAACAGTGAATTCCTGTTCCAATGTAAGACAATAAATCAGTCTTGAGTCAATCATTGTTAAATAAATTATTATCAATTGATTATACCATCATTACATTTCAGTATTTGTCAATGTGGGTAAAATAAGAAAGCTTACCTTCAGACACTTCAGCTATATCCAGTCCCCCAGTCACTTTGCTTGCACATTCCTTGTGTGAGCTGTGAGAAACTCAGGTCTATCACTTCAGTGCAGCAAGTCAGTTTCAATTGTTTCCATGTCAGTCACAACACTGATGGCTCCTGGTGCATGTGATTTCGGCAATGACAGGCGAAGGCTTCCAATCTTTCTGTATCTAGTGCAAATGTTGATTCGTCATCTACATCAAAATTAATATTATTGTTGATGAAAACTGAACGACAATCCTGCGTCGTCTGCTTTCGAAATCAGCGTTGCCTTCGTGTTCACTGAGATCGATTTCATGAACGGTCAGTTCCATCAATGAAGTACTGGGTTAGAAACTCACAAATGTCGTCTTCTTCATTGAATGGCAAAATGTGTGCAGTGCAAGTGTATCTTGTCAGGAAATCGCCAAGTCAATCTTGAAAACGTGCTTCCGAACCCTGCGACCATGTTTATTTGAGCTAGCGTGCTGAATGGCTGGTTTCGTCACGTGGCCTCTCTCGGCCAATGACAGAGGGGATTTTCCTTCATAGTGACGCATTGTTTACGTAGTGTATCCTTATTTTGAAAGCGACGATTCGCTCGTAGTTAAAAAATCAACCAATGAGAAGGACATAGATTGAAAGAGACGGACTTGACCTTTAAAACAATGTATGATTCGACCGGTCGATTCCAAGAGATGACGGAGGGCAAGCTTGTCAAAGTTGATCGATTTCG
>NC_134895.1:45070588-45073088 GCF_041734735.1 Babylonia areolata | reverse complement strand
CAACCCCCCCCCCCAAACCCCACACAAACAAACAAACAAAAACAAACAAACAAACAACCAACCAACCAAAAAACAAAAAAAAACCACAAAAAAAACAAACAACAAAAACCAGGAATGTTCAAGGGTAGTGTGGAGGTAAAGGCACACATCAACTCTCAGCATCCTGTAAAGAAGAAGAAGTAAAGAGGCAGTAGAAGAAAATGGAAAACTCCGATGTTCCATTTCCGTGCACCGTTCCTCCGTCCCTGTGTGTACATATATCAGTGAATCATTACTATACAGGAGCTAGTGCATGCTTGATGCACAGCTGGTTGGAATGGTTTCAACGAATAGAGAATAAGAAAGAGAGAGGGAGAGGGAAAGACAGAGACACACACAGAGAGAGAGAGAGAGAGAGAGAGAGAGAGAGAGACAGACAGACAGACAGACAGACAGACAGAGACAGAGACAGAGACAGAGAGAGACAGACAGACAGAGGTCATATACAGCTGCAGACGAATAAGACGCATTCAGATAGGGACATACATAGAGACAGACAGACATACAGACAGACAGACTGACTAACTAACTGACTGCCAGAGACAGAATAACAGTGATACAGACAGATAGACAGAAAAACAGAGATAGATAGATAGATAGATACAGACAGACAGAAACATGGACAGAAAAAGCAACAACAACATTCTAACACACAGAGAGAACTAAGCAAGAAAAAAACAACACAAAAACAACAACAAAAAACCCCAACAAAAAGCAAAACAAAACAAAAAAACCCCCAAAACCCCACACAAACAAACAACAAAAACCAACTGGAATGTTCAAGGGTAGTGTGGAGGTAAAGGCACACATCAACTCTCAGCATCCTGTAAAGAAGAAGAAGAAAAAGAAGTAAAGAGGCAGTAGAAGAAAATGGAAAACTCCGATGTTCCATTTCCGTGCACCGTTCCTCCGTCCCTGTGTACATGTATCCGTGAATCATTACTGGAGCTAGTGCATGCTTGATGCACAGCTGGTTGGAATGGTTTCAACGAATAGAGAATAAGAAAGAGAGAGGGAGAGGGAGAGACAGAGACACAGAGAGAGAGAGACAGAGAGAGACAGACAGACAGACAGACGGAGACAGAGATGGCGATAGAGAGCGAGAGATAGATAGACAGTCATACATACATACATGTCATCGAAAGACAGATAGACAGACGAACGGACAGACAGACAGACAGACGAACTGACGGACAGACCACCAGACAGACAGACAGACAGACAGACAGACCGCCACACAGACCGTCAGACAGAGAGACAGACAGGCCGTCCGACCAACCAACCGACCTGACATATAGACAGACGGACAGACCGCCAGACAGACAAATAGACAGACAGACCGACCGACCGACCGACCGACAGAGAGACATGAAGACAGACAGACAGACAGACGGACGGACAGACCGACAGACGGACAGCCAGCCAGATAGATCTACAGAATGACAGACAGACAGACAGACAAACAGACAAACGGACAGACTGACTGACAGACAGACAGACGGACTGACAAACAGACAAATGGACAGACAGACTGACCGACAAACAGACAGACAGACTGAGTGACAAACAGACAAACCGACAGACAGACTGACCATCAGACAGACAGACTGACTGACTGACAAACAGACAAACAGACAAACGGACAGACAGACAGACAGAGGCAATCAGGATGTCGTCACGAGGGAGGGTCAAAGCATTTAAGGGCTCGTTCCGTCCGGAATAGCCTCTCTTGTAACGAGTATCTTCCATTTTCTTTTCCTTCGTTTTCTCTATTTCTTTCTCTCTCTTTTTTCTTTCTTTCTTTTTTCTTGAGTTCTTGCATTTCATTTCTTTCTTGCGCTCTTTCTTTATTTCTTTTTTTCTTTCTTTCTTTCTTTTTCTTGCGTTCTTGAATTTCTTTCTTTCTTGCGCTCTTTCTTTTTTTTTCTTTTTCTTTCTTTCTTTTTCTTGCGTTCTTGTATTTCTTTCCTTCTTACGTTCTTTCTTTTTTTCTCTTTTCTTTCTTTCTTTTTCTTGCGTTCTTGAATTTCTTTCTTTCTTGCGTTCTTTCTTTTTTTCTTTTTCTTTTGCTTTCTTTCTTTCTTTTCTTGTGTACTTGCGTCCTTTCTTTCTTGCGTTCTTTCTTTCTTTCTTTCTTTTTTTCTTGTATTCTTGCTTTCTTTCTGATTTTTTTCTTTTGTTTGTTCTGTCTCCTCTTCTTTTAAGCAGAGGCACGAAATGTAACAGTCATCCAGTCTTTCTTCTCGGTGTTTTTGTTTTTGTTGTTGTTGTTTTTGGGGTGTTTTTTTTTGGTGTGTGTGTGTGTGTGTGTATGTGTGTGTGTGTGTGTGTGTGTGTGTGTGTGTGTGTGTGTGTGTGTGTGTGTGTGTGTGTGTGTGTGTGTGTGTGTGTGTGTGTGTGTGTGTGTGTGTGTTTCTTCGTTCTCTATGTCTCTCTCTGTGTTTATGTCTCTCTTTCTCTC
>NC_134895.1:45053088-45065588 GCF_041734735.1 Babylonia areolata | reverse complement strand
GATTTCCCTCTCTACTTAACCTCTCTGTCACTGTGATTAATTTTGGATACCCCCTCCTTCCCTCCCTCCCCCATCACAACATCTCACCCCCTCATCCTTCCACTACCTCATCTGTTTATCAGTCCCAACCCTTCCTACCTTCCTCCCACCACCACCTCATCCATTTATCACTACCCTTCTCTCCACCACTACCTCATCCATTTATCACTACCCTTCTCCCCACCACTACCTCATCCATTTATCACTACCCTTCTCTCCACCACTACCTCATCCATTTATCCCTACCCTTCTCTCCACCACTACCTCATCCATTTACCCCTACCTTTTTCTCCACCATTACCTCATCCATTTATCACTACCCTTCTCTCCACCACCACCTCATCCATTTATCACTACCCTTCTCTCCACCACCACCTCATCCATTTATCACTACCCTTCTCTCCACCACTACCTCATCCATTTACCCCTACCCTTCTCTCCACCACTACCTCATCCATTTATCCCTACCCTTCTCTCCACCACTACCTCATCCATTTATCCCTACCCTTCTCTCCACCACTACCTCATCCATTTATCCCTACCCTTCTCTCCACCACTACCTCATCCATTTATCACTACCCTTCTCCCCACCACTACCTCATCCATTTATCCCTACCCTTCTCTCCACCACCACCTCATCCATTTATCACTACCCTTCTCTCCACCACTACCTCATCCATTTATCCCTACCCTTTCTCCCACCACTACCTCATCCATTTATCACTACCCTTCTCCCCACCACTACCTCATCCATTTATCACTACCCTTCTCTCCACCACTACCTCATCCATTTATCCCTACCTTCTCCCCACCACTACCTCATCCATTTATCACTACCATCTTCTCCACCACTACCTCATCCATTGTCACTACCTTGTCTAGTCATCCCTACTCTCCTCTCCACCACTTGCACTGCCTCTTCTTTTCATAACTACCTTCTTTATCTTCAATCACTACCTCATCCGTTCCCCCCCCCTACCCTCCACCCCTATAACTGCTTTGTCCATTATTCATCCTTACCCACCCATCCCCCTCCCCTCACTCTATACTTTATGTCTTCATCCCTACCCTCCCTACCCTCATCCCCACCACTACCTCATCTTTCCACCCCTACCTTCCTGCTTCTTTCAACCCCCCCCACCCCCCCCCACCATCACCTAGATGCAACGGAAGTCACCCTCTTTCTCACTCGCTCCTTCAGTCACCACCGTTCTCACCTGAAGGGATAATCTGCAAGGACAAGGAATTTCCATTTGTCCCCCTCCCCCCACCCCCACGCCCCAACCCCTCCCCCCTCCCATCTCTCTCTGTTTCCTTCTCTAACGATACATCACCTTCACTACCAACGTTTCACACTTCCTGCGGAGTACACAGACAGAGAGAGAGAGAGAGAGAGAGAGAGAGAGAGAGAGAGAGAGACTCAGACAACACTACATCAGCTTAGCAGAAGAACATTGCCCCAGAACGACGACTACAATATACAAAATTTTATCAAACTCATATTTATAACCCTTTTTCAACTACCTCATCCTTTACGTACCCTTCTCACAAAAACATTAATCTCATCCTTTATCAAATAAAAAATTTTTCCCACCATTCCCCATCCATTACCTACTCTTTTTCCACCAAAACCCATCCAATTAACTTACCCTTTTATACCCCCCCTTCCCAAATTTTCCCCCATCCTTTACCCTTACCATTTTCCCCTCTCCCACCCTGCCTCCCAATCCTTTTAATGTTATCTCTCCTTTTCCCACGACTCTTCCCCCATTTTTTGCCACCCCTCCCTTTTTCCATCAACCCTCCTATCCCCCCCACCTTCATCTTTATCCCCACCCTCATTCCTCCCCTCCCCCCACTAAATTAAAATTTTTCATACCCTTTCCCCCCCCACCCTTTTTTACACCTTTTCCTCCCCATACCTCCCTTTTTTACCACCTTTCCTTTTCCCCCTCCTTACCATTTTTCCTACCCTTCTCCCCAACCTCATCCCTTTTCCCTATCTTCTCCCCACTACCTAACCCCTTATCACTACCCTTCTTCCACCCCCCATCCAAATTTTTCCCCTACCCTTTTCCCCCCACTACCTCTCCCCTTTTTCCCCTTACCCCCCTTTCCCCCCCCCAACCTTCCTTTATCCCCACCCCTTTTCCCCACCCTACCCCCATTTCATTTTTTCCTACCTTTTTTCCCACCACTACCCTCCCATTTATCCCTACCTTCCCCCCCAACCCCTATCATCCAATTACCTTCCCTTCATTACCCTCTCTCCACCCTATCATTTTTTACCCTTACCTTATCCCTTTTCCCCCTTTTCCCTATCCTTTTTTTACTTTTTAATTCTTTCCCAAAACCATCCCTCATTTATCCTTCCCCAATACCTTTTCCCCCTTCCATCACCCCTCTCTCCCCCCTACCCCATCTTTAAGTTATCTCCCCCTCCCCCAGACTACTTTTCCAAATTTTTCACTACCCCTTCCTTCCCAACCCCACTCCCATTTTTACTACCCTTTCCCCCCAACCCATATTTATCAATTTTTTCCAAACCCCCCCTACTACCTTTTCCCCCACCCCACCTTTTCCCTCCACCCTTCCCCCTTCATTTTCACCCCCTTTCCCCCCCATATCTCCACTTATCCCTATCCCTTTTATCCCCAACCCCATATTTATCCCCATCCCTTTGTAAACCCCTACCTATAAAATTTCCCCCACCTTTCCCCATTCTCATATTTTTACTACCCCTTTCCCCCCACACCTATCATTTATCCTCCCCTTTTTCCCCCCCCTACCTATCCATTTTTAAAACCCACCCCCCTTTTCCCCATACCTATCCTTTATACTACCCTTCCCCCACCATACCCATCCATTTATACTACCCTTTTTCCAACCCCCCACCCCTCCCCCATTTTTTTATACCCTTTCTCCACCAACTCATCCCTTTTATCCCTATTTTCCCCCCACACCTATCCTTTTATCTACCCCTTTTTTCCCCCCCAATACCCACCATTTACCCTACTTTCTCCACCCCTACCAATATTTTTCCTTTCCCCCTTTTCTCCACCACACCCCATCCCTTTACCTACCTTTCCCACCATTCCCCATCCCTTTAACCTTACCTTTTCCCCCCCCCATTTCCTTTCCTTTATCCCTACCCCTTTTCCCCCACACCTACCTTACCTACCCTCTCCCCCACCAAAATTCCCTTTACACACCCCCTTCTCCCAAAATAAACCCTTTCCCACCCTTTTCCCCCCCCATACCTCTCCAATTTTTCCTTACCCCTTTATTCCCCTCTCCCCCCTACCCCATCCAATTTCCCTTTCCCCTTCATCCCCCTCCACACTACCCATTTCCTTTACCTTCTTTATGCCCCTCTCTCCAAAAAAATACCTCAGCCCAATGGTTTTTATCTTAACCCCTTTCCCCGATCTTCCCCATTTATCCTTTCCACCCATACTTTCCCCCATCACTACCTTCTACCCTCCCCCACTTATCCTACACTACCGATCCATTCTCCCTCCCCCCGAGCCCCCCCCCATCCAATTTTTAAAAACCCTTTTTCCCCACTAAGCATCCTTTTCCTTTTCCCCTTTTCCCACCATAACCCATCCTTTACCCCCACCTTTTTCCACCCTTTCATCCATTTTCCTACCTCCCCCACCAACCCCTTTTTATCCCTCCTTTACCATCTCATATTTCCCTCCCTTTTTCCATCCCCATCCATTTTTCCCCACCCTTCTCCCCCCCATACCCCATCCATTTATTCTCCCCTTTTCCCCCAACCCCCCTATCCTTTTCCCACCCTTTTTTCCCCCCATACTATCCTTTACCCCATTTTTTTCCCCCCCACTACCTAAACCTTTTTCTCCCTTTCTCCACCATACCCCTATTTTACTACTTTCCCAACCTACCATCCTTTTTACTCCCCTTTTCCCACCAACCCATCCATTATCCTATTTCTTTCCCCCCAAACCCATCATTCCCCCTACCTTTTCCCCCACTAAACTATCCATTTCCCTCCTTTTATCCCCTCCCCATTCCATTTATCATATTCTCCAAAAACCCCCCTACATTTTTTCCCACCCTTTTTCCACCCCCCCCCTATCCTTTACACCACCTTTTTTCAATTTCCCATCCTTTTTTCCCTACCTTCTTCCAAACCCCCCAACCCCTTTACCATAACCCTTTTTCTTTCCCCCCAAAATCATCCTTTATACATTTCTCCACCACTACCCCATTTTCCATTTTAATACTCCCTTCTCCCCCACATACCCACCCTTTTTCTTACCCCTTTAACCCCCTCTCCCCCCCTACCCTTTCCCCAATTATCCTTCCCCCCAAAACCCCCCCACCCCTACCCCATCATTTCCCCTTTCCCCAAAACCCCCCTCTTTCCCCACTACTCATTCCCTTTTTAATTTTTCATTTTACCCCCTTTCCCCCAAACTTCCCCCATTTAACCTTTCCACCAATACCTTTTTATCATACCTCATACTATCCTTACCCCTCTTCCTTCAACCCCCCATTTCCTTTTTTCCACACCCCTCTCCTTTATCAACCTTTCCCCCCCACACCTCACATTTAAACCACCTTTCTCCCCCAATACTCTCCATTTCAAACCTTCTCCCCCATACTCATCCCTTTTCCCTACCCTTCTCCCCAACATCAAATTTTTTACTTTTCCCCCCCCACTAACCCATTTAACCCAAATTTTTTCCCCCCCCCCCAAACCCCTCATTTATCCCCCTTTCCCCCCACTACCCACCATTTCCCCACCCCCTTCTCTCCACCCTACCTCACATTTTTCCCCATCTTTTTCCACCCCCCAAACCCTCCTTTATCCCACCTTTTTTCCCCTACCTCATCCATTTCCCCCCCCTTTCTCCCCACTACCTATCCATTTTTCCCTACCTTTTCCCCACCCCTACCCCTCCTTTATTCCTCCCCTTTCCCCCACTCCCCCATCCTTATCCTACCCTTTTTTTTTAACCTAAATCATCCATTATCCCTACCCTTCCTTTAAAAAACCTCACCATTTACCCCATTTTTCCCCCTTCCCCTCCCAATCCCTACCTTCTCCCCACCCTCCCATTTATCCTTTCCCCTTTTCAAACCACTACCTATATTATCCTCCCCTTATCCCAAAAAAATCCCTAATTTCCTACCTTTTTTCTCCACACCCCCTTTTCACTAAACCCCTTTTCCCCCCACAACCCCCACCCTTTTCACCACTTTTTCCCACACTATCCATTTACCCCATTTTCCCCAAATACTTTCCCCTTTTCCTACCTTTTTTCCCCATACATATTTATCCCTTCTTCTCCCCAACCCCTACCCATCCCTTTTCAACCTTTTTCTAAAATACCATCCATTTTCCCAAAACCCTTCCCACCACTACCTCATCCATTTATCACTACCCTTCTCTCCACCACTACCTCATCCATTTATCACTACCCTTCTCTCCACCACTACCTCATCCATTTACCCCTACCCTTCTCTCCACCACTACCTCATCCATTTATCACTACCCTTCTCCCCACCACTACCTCATCCATTTATCACTACCCTTCCCCCCACCACTACCTCATCCATTTATCACTACCATCTTCTCCACCACTACCTCATCCATTGTCACTACCTTGTCTAGTCATCCCTACTCTCCTCTCCACCACTTGCACTGCCTCTTCTTTTCATAACTACCTTCTTTATCTTCAATCACTACCTCATCCGTTCCCCCCCCTACCCTCCACCCCTATAACTGCTTTGTCCATTATTCATCCTTACCCACCCATCCCCCTCCCCTCCTCCATCTATACATTATGTTTTCATTCCTACCCTCCCTACCCTCGTATCTACCACTTCCTCATCCATTCATCCCTACCCTCCCTACCCTCATCCCCACCACTACCTCATCTTTCCACCCCTACCTTCCTGCTTCTTTCAACCCCCCCCCCCCCCCCCCCCCCCCACCACCATCTCCTAGATGCAACGGAAGTCACCCTCTTTCTCACTCGCTCCTTCAGTCACCACCGTTCTCACCTGAAGGGATAATCTGCAAGGACAAGGAATTTCCATTTGTCCCCCTCCCCCCTCCCATCTCTCTCTGTTTCCTTCACTACCAACATTTCACACTTCCTGCGGAGTACACAGAGAGAGAGAGAGAGAGAGAGAGAGAGACAGACAGACAGACAGTGGGGAAAGAGAGAGACAGACAGACAGCCTAAGAAAGACAGACAGACAGAGAGAGAGAGAGAGAGAGAGAGAGAGAGAGAGAGAGACAGAGACAGAGACAGAGACAGACAGAGAGGGGGAGAGGAAGAGACAGAGACAGACGAATAGAGAGAAAGAGAAATAAGTAAACAGAAAGTGAGCGAGAGAGAGAGAGAGTGAGATAGGCAGACAGAAAGACATGCACAGAGAGAGAGAGAGAGAGAGAGAGAGAGAGAGAGAGAGAGAGAGAGAGAGAGAGAGAACGAACGAACGAACGAACGAACGATTTATTCAATATAAGGCCATCGACCCATTTGAAGGGGTTAAACAAACGTAAAGAAGATTTTCTACCTTAGATATATATATATATATATATTACTTAGAGAAACACAATGCTACGGCCAAACTTCAACAGGGGAGGTAAAAATGCACACGACAGAAGACCGGTTGAAGAACGGGAAAAATCCCAGAAAAAAAAAAAATCAACAACGGCAGGCAACAACAAGAAGAAACAAATCAAAAACAAAAGAATAACACATCGATCGAGATCTGATCCCGAGCTTTATTTTCACAAAGTGACGGCAGTAAAAAAAAACACACCAAACAACAACAACAACAACCCCCCCCCCCCCCCCAAAAAAAAACCCACTCATTATTTTTCCTGGCGATTTTTTCTTTCTTCTCATTGCCCACATCAATTCGTCGACGAATTGCAGTATCTTTATTTGTCTACACACACACACACACACACACACACATATATATATATATATATATATATATATATATATATTTAATAACTATTAAATCCAGGCCCAGATGTCTTTGTATTTACATAATGGAATGGAGAACACACCAAAAAACCCCCAGTCTTGGTTAATTCTTGAACCTTTAAAACTGTACTTGTGTTTGGGGTGGGTGGCGGTTTAAAAAGGGCACTCATTTGCTCATGTTGGTGCTAAGTACCTTCAAAAAGGAAGGCTGATTTGCACAGCAAGCGACAGCTGTTTCGCACTTGGGAGTGCTCATCGGGCTTGCTACCCGCTCTTGACTGCGAATCAGAGAGAAACCACTACTCAAGCAAGGAAAAATTACCTATATATATATTGAGAAGCGGCGTCATTGGTAATGTGTCCCAAGTCAATTCCGCTGATCTAAAAATACGTCAGTGCTTCGAATACTGCACGGACCCCGCTTTCTGCCCACCACCCATCTCTCTCTTATTGCCATGAGTACTGCAAAAGATCACGCTGGATGCTGGACAACACAAAGATACCCCACCAGTCCCGTCTTAACAGAATGTTGAGTCTCACCTGGAGTGACGGCCTAGAGGTAACGCGTCCGCCTAGGAAGCGAGAGGATCTGAGCGCGTTGGTTCGAATCACAGCTCAGCCGCCGATATTTTCTCCCCCTCCACTAAACCTTGAGTGGTGGTCTGGGCGCTAGTCACTCGGATAAGACGATAAACCGAGGTCCCGTGTGCAGCATGCACTTAGCGCACGTAACAAAAGAATTGTTCCTGCCAAAATTCTGTAGAAAAATCCACTTCGATAGGAAAAAACAAATAAAACTGCGCGCAGGAAAAAAGAAGAAAA
Source organism: Babylonia areolata (assembly GCF_041734735.1). Taxonomy (NCBI): domain Eukaryota; kingdom Metazoa; phylum Mollusca; class Gastropoda; order Neogastropoda; family Buccinidae; genus Babylonia; species Babylonia areolata. Next base: position 45,057,744 of record NC_134895.1, on the reverse strand, counting down.
AAAGAAAAAAGAAAAAAAAGGGGGTGGGGGGTGGGGGAGCGCTGTAGTGTAGCGACGCGCTCTCCCTGGGGAGAGCAGCCCGAATTTCACAATTTCACACAGAGAAATCTGTTGTGATAAAAAGAAATGCAAATACAAATCTGAAAAAAAAGGATGAAAAACAGATCATCAAACAAACAAAACAGAAACGAACCCCAAAACAGAAAACAACAAGCAAACCACACACACATCCACAAATCGAGTCAGATAGCATGGGAAAGACCCAATACCTTGACTCGTCTTTTTTTTCTTTCTTTCTTTTCTTTTGATAGACTTTAGATAAGTCGTTTACACGACAGTTTCAATAAGCAACAAAACAAAACAAACAAAAAACAACAACAACAACAACAACAAACAACAACAACAACAACCCCCCCCCCCCACCCCTCCACACACACAAAAACAAACCAAACGAACAAGTCAGCGAGCAAATGAGAAAACAAAACAAAACAGCATTTCTTTTTTTTCCCCGGCAGTTCTCCGAATATAAAATTAACCAGTGGCTCCATTACTCCTTGTCTTTTTCTTTTCTCCTTGGGGGGTGGGGGGTGGAGGGGTGGGGGCAGAAGTAGGATGAGGGGGGGGGGGGAGGGTAGGAAAGGTGTGGGGGGGGGGGGGGGGGGGGGGGCAGGAAGTGTGGGAGGTGCAGGCGTGATATGGGGTATGGTGGTGGGGGTTGAAGGGCGGAAGACTGCTGCTTGTCCACAAAGTTTCGCTTGTGTCTTGATATTCATTTGAGCAAGGAATCATTTATTTATTTATTTATTTATTTCCACCAGTGGCTGTATTTGTGCCTGTCTTTTTTTTTTTTTTAATAATATTTTGGGGAGTGTGTGAATAGGGTGTGTGTGTGTGTGTGGCGGGAGGGGGCCGGGGGGGGGGGGGGTGGGGGGATAAGGTGTGTGGGTGGAAAATGTCCGGGAAGCTTGCTGTTTATTAAAAAAAAAATCTATTTATTTAGTCATCTATTTATCTATTTATTTATTCATGGGGAGCTGAAAGAATTCCGCCTCTCCACAAATGTCGCGATCTGGTCATTTATTCACAAATTTATCTACCACCAGTTTGTATATTAATTTGTTCATTCGCTATTATTATTTTATCAAAGGAGATAAAATGCCCTGGCCAAATAATGTGCGGGAAAGTGATTTTAGTGTGGCCTACACGGCACTTAAGTGTTTGTTTTCCTCACTAGATTAAGCGCTGCATAAGTTTTCTTGTCATTGTCATTATCATGATGATTATTATTATTGGTATTCCACAAACAGATTTTAACTACCTTTCAAATTCATGCTCCACTGACATTCCACCAAGATTCTGCACTCAAAGGATTGACATCAATTAATATTTACCTGTACGTATTTCTGTTGTTGTTTTACGTCATCAGGCATTAAGGTTAACCTTCATTTCTGTTATGAACGCACTTATAGTATATCTTGTTCAGTTGTCACAAACACACAAAAAAAATATTCCACAGGTGGTCAACATAACTGTCAATCATTTTTTTGGTTTTTTTCTTCTTTTTTTTTTAAATCTGAATACTTTTTGTTTTTAAATATTACATGTAGAATTTTTGCCCCATGATAATTTTACACATTAGCCAGTCAGGACGGACAGCAGTTACCTCCTCTGCTGTTCTGACGGTCATAGTAGAACACGACTGTATCAGACATTAAAAAAACAAACAAACAAACAAACAAACAAACAAACAAACAAACAAAACCCACCCACCTATTCACCCACTTTCCCCTTTTTTTTCCGCTAATGATAAAGGAGGGAAATAGGACCAACCCTTTCAGGGAATTCTTTTTTACTCTCCTCCCTCCCTCTCTCCCTCCCACCCTCTCTCTTTCCCTCCCACCTCTCTCCCTGCCTTCTCTCTCCCTCTTCCTCTCTCTCTCTGTGCTTTCTGTGCCCAGTCTTTCACTGGTTTACCATCCCAGCTTCATTTCTACAGAACCGTTTCACATCGCCCAGAATGTCTCTCTGTCTCAGCCTACACCTCCCCCCCCCTGTCTCTCTTTCCCACCCCTCTTCTCTCACCCTTTCTCTCTCTCTCTCCCTCTCTCTCTCTTTCTGCTTTCTGTGCCCAGTATATCACTTGTTGTGTACCAACCCAGCTCCATATCCACAGAACCGTTTCACATCGCCCAGCCCTTCTCTCTGTCTCAGCCTACACCTCCCCCCCCCTCTCTCTCTTTCCCACCCCTCTTCTCTCACCATTTCTGTCTCCCTCTCCCTCTCTCTCTCTTTCTGCCCAATGTGCCCAGTCTATCATTTCTTGTTTACCACTCCAGATCCATTTCTTCAGAACCGTTTCACATCGCTCAGCCTGTCTCTCTGTCTCAGCCTACACATCCCCCCCCCCTCTATCTCTCTTTCCCACCCTCCTTCTCTCACCTTCCCTCTCCCTCTCTCTCTCTCTTTCTGCCCAATGTGCCCAGTCTATCATTTCTTGTTTACCACTCCAGATCCATTTCTTCAGAACCGTTTCACATCGCCCAGCCCTTCTCTCTGTCTCAGCCTACACCTCCCCCCACTCTCTCTCTCTCTTTCCCACCCTCCTTCTCTCACCTTCCCTCTCCCTCTCTCTCTCTTTCTGCTTTCTGTGCCCAGTATATCACTTGTTGTGTACCAACCCAGCTCCATATCCACAGAACCGTTTCACATCGCCCAGCACTTCTCTCTGTCTCAGCTTACACCTCCCCCCCTCTCTCTCTCTCTCTTTCCCACCCTCCTTCTCTCACCTTCCCTCTCCCTCTCTCTCTCTCTTTCTGCCCAATGTGCCCAGTCTATCATTTCTTGTTTACCACTCCAGATCCATTTCTACAGAACCGTTTCACATCGCCCAGCCCTTCTCTCTGTCTCAGCCTACACCCCCCCCCCTCTCTCTCTTTTTCTCACCCTCCTTCTCTCACCTTCCCTCTCCCTCTCTCTCTCTCTTTCTGCTTTCTGTGCCCAGTATATCACTTGTTGTGTACCAACCCAGCTCCATATCCACAGAACCGTTTCACATCGCCCAGCCCTTCTCTCTGTCTCAGCCTACACCTCCCCCCCCCTCTCTCTCTTTCCCACCCTCCTTCTCTCACCTTCCCTCTCCCTCCCTCTCTCTCTCTTTCTGCCCAATGTGCCCAGTCTATCATTTCTTGTTTACCACTCCAGATCCATTTCTACAGAACCGTTTCACATCGCTCAGCCTGTCTCTCTGTCTCAGCCTACACCCACCCCCCCCCATCTCTCTTTCCCACCATCCTTCTCTCACCTTCCCTCTCCCCCTCTCTCTCTTTCTGCCCAATGTGCCCAGTCTATCATTTCTTGTTTACCACTCCAGATCCATTTCTACAGAACCGTTTCACATCGCTCAGCCTGTCTTTCTGTCTCAGCCACTCCTTCCCCCCCTCTCTCTTCCCCTCCCCTTCTCTCACCCTCTCTCTCTCTTGAGAACGAGCAGCACTTTTTATTCAACTGCATCGTATATGAAGATTTAAGAAAGAGAATATTAAAAGAATCAGCTAGACTCCCCTTGCATGTGTTACTTGGAGCAACAAATTTCAATCACAGACATAATGTATCAAGATATATTTTCCATGCTACCAATGCAAGGAAAACGTTAATCTGCAGTCAGTGATCAAGCATGGTGAAATACTATATAAAAACAACTGTCTATATGATGGGCACATTGTATAAGTATATATTCATTCAGTTTGTACTTGTTTTTGTTGTTGTTGTTGTTGCTATGGATAACACAATGTTATATGCAACCTCACCGATCCACCCTTCCCCATTGTATTGTGGCCCAAGGCCGATGCACATTAAACTTTTTGAGTTCTGAGTTCTGAGTTCTCTTTCTCTCCCTCTATCTGCTTCATGTACCCCAGTCTATCAATTGTTGTTTACCACTCCAGCTCCATTTCTACAGACTCGGTTCACATTGCCCAGTGTCTCTCTGACTCAGCCGATCGCTTCATTGCAGGAGCCAACAGAATGGGTGAGGGAGAGAGAGAGAGCGAAGGGAAAAATTATGAAGATAAATGAGAGAGAGTGAGAAAGAGAGATAGAGGAGGCGTGAAAGAGAGAGAGACAGAGAGACAGAGAGAGAAAGAGTGGGTGAGAGAGAGAGGAGCGTTGAAAGAGAGAGAGAGAGAGACTGGGTGAGAGAGAGAGGAGCGTTGAAAGAGAGAGAGAGAGAGAGAGAGAGAGAGAGAGAGAGAGAGGGGAGGGGTGAGGTTCGTTAATTTCCATGTGGTTTAATAACGTGTTTCTGAATTTGAATTTGAATTTGAGAGAGAGAGAGAGAGAGAGAGAGAGAGAGAGAGAGAGAGGAAGAGGAGGGGTGAAAGAGTGAGAGAGAGAGAGGAAGAGGGGGTGAAAGAGAGAGAGAGAGAGAGAGAGGAAGAGGGGGTGAAAGATAGATAGAGAGATAGATAGATAGATAGATAGATAGAGAGAGAGAGAGAGAGAGAGAGAGAGAGAGAGAGAGAGAGAGAGAGAGAGAGAGAGAGAGAGAGAGAGAGAGAGAGAGAGAGAGAGAGAGTTAGATTCGTGAATTTCCTTGTGGTTTCCATATATGTTTCTGAATTTGAATTTGAGAGAGAGACAGACAGACAGATTTTTTAT
>NC_134895.1:45043088-45048088 GCF_041734735.1 Babylonia areolata | reverse complement strand
CCAGGTCGTAGGCTGAGCCACGCATAGCGACACGACCAGGTAGTTAGTTCTTTGGCTGCCGACACGACTGACTGAGTGACGACGGTATCGTGGAAAGCGGCAAGCCTGTATGCAAGTTCGCGCATCTCTCTCTCTCTCTCTCTCTCTCTCTCTGTATGTCTATCTCTCTCTCTCTCTCTGTATGTCCATCTCTTTCTGTGTCTGTATGTCCATCTCTCTCTCTGTATGTCCATCTCTCTCTATCTCTGAATGTCCATCTCTCTCTCTCTGTATGTCTCTCTCTCTCTCTCTCTCTGTATGTCTATCTCTCTGTCGGTATGTCCATCTCTCTTTCTCTGTCGGTATGTCCATCTCTCTCTCTCTCTCTTTCTCTCTCTGTATGTCAATCTCTCTCTCTCTCTCTCTGTCTGCATGTCCACCTCTCTCTCTCTCTCTCTGTATGTCCATCTCTCTCTCTTTCTCTCTGTATGTCCATCTCTCTCTCTCTGTCTGTATGTCCATCTGTCTGTATGTCCATCTCTCTCTCTGTCTGTATGTCCATCTCTCTCTCTTTCTGTGTATGTCAATCTCTCAATCTCTCTCTCTCTCTCTCTCTCACTCTGTCTTAGAAAGAGAGAGAGAACATTATATTTTTACTTTTGTCTTCTTTGGTTCTTATTTTTTCCTTGCTCTTAAACTTTTTTTTCGCAACAGAAAGTTTCACCGATACAGATGTTCGGCATTATAGAATACAATATTCAATATTTGTTTTTCATATTCCCCTAAGTCCCGTCCGCCTCCGCTTTCCTTTGTACATTTTGTTGTTGTTGTTTCTTTCCTCTGTTTCGACCTGGTTGTTTTCTGTTCTCAACACTGATAATTATAGAGAAGGCTGAATAGATGATGATGATGATGATGATGAGAAAAAAGAAAAGATGATCATGATTGAGAATGATTTGAAAAAGAACCCCTCTTCTTCTTCTTCTTCTCATCATTATTATCATCGTTATTATCATGGTAGTGACACAACTCTCGGCTTATATCACAGATTGACATAAGTTTACATTTGGGCCAACAGCAAAGTGAGAGCTGTATTAATAATCAATGATTTCTCCAGTCAATGGGAAACCATTTACAGCTTAGTCTTTTGTGAAGGACTATGACTCTCAAACTAGGAGGCAAAATTGCACTGGCTCTTTGTGCTGCAGCCTTGTGGGCTAGTTGACCTTTGGGAACCATCCCAACGCCGACTGTCCTAAACCCTCTTGGCCGAGAGAGTGGGGATGTAACTTGGGCAAGACACTCTCCACTATAATCAAATTATAGCCCAACTAGTCGGAACAGCAGTTGCCTCCTCTGCTGTTCTGATGGTCATAGTCGGACACGACTGACTGTCATATATAGACACGTGTTTATTGACGCTGTATAATCTACTGTCGGCTATTCGCTTCTCCTGTTTTCTGTTTGTTCTTTTTTGCTCTTGTGTACTGTCAGGTTTTTTGTTTTTGTTTTGTTTTGTTTTTTTGTTTTTGTTTTTTGTTACTGTGTACAGTCTAGCTGTGTACTGCCAAGAGCGTTCGTTAAATCTGTACTCACTCCGGACGAATAGTTTTCTCCCTTGCTTTTCCCAACAGACGACCCATTTGTTAGGGTTAGGGAAAAAAACCCCCATAAATACAAAACATAAAGCAACTGAATGAAACTCACTGTACTTGACCCACTGGCCCCTCTCCTCACGTCGTGTGAACGACCCCCCCCCCTCCCCCCCTCACCATCCCTCTTCACTGCTCTCAGAAGCTGAGTCACTGTCAGTACCTTCTTGCTAGTAGCTTTCTTCACTGCAGATACTTTATTCAACGTCTTCATCATCCTCGTCGATGTCGAAACCTTCAGTTTGAAGCATTTCAATCACTTCAGCAGCGGTAAAAGCCATTGTCGTGGTTTAGTTTGCTAAAAAAAAATTTCCACTTGAATGGCCTGCGATGCCATTTACGATACGTATGCGGATTAGCTTGTCGTGTAGGGTCCTGGCTCGCTGTGGAGTGTGTTGTTACGGAATCTCATGAGGAAACTTTCCATTCGACTCTTGACACATTCACAATGCCCGGTGTAGCTGCGATTGTTATGCTACCCCATGAGAAAAATGTGGAAAAAAATTCAATTGTCGAAACCGCGAAAGCGTTGCATCGTCCTGAGTGAGTTAAATCAATTAAAGAGAGACATGGTAGTGCAGTCACATAGCACTGCTGACACAATCATAGTATTGCTGACACATAGCATTGCTGACACGCAGCTCTACACTTAAACGTAAACATGAATAAAAGCAATAATTATCGATGTATTCAGAAAAGGGGGGTATTTCGCTGCCAGTAAAAGTCATATAATAGTGTTGTTATGCCAGTAAATAATGCATACAACTGCAAAGGAGTTTATTTTTTCCACAAAAAACAACTATCTCAGCAACATGCCATAAAACGTTTTATTATGCATTTTGCAAACAAAAAATATCAAAGCTAAAACGTATTTCTTTGATTATGTATTTAAAATCGTTTGACTAAAAAAATCACCCAGTACTTCAGTGTGGTGTCAAAATATGGGGACCTGGTAAAATAGCATTTCACTGTGGAAAGGTGCATCTACTTGCACTTAAAAGATTATCAGACGTATATCACCTCATGATTGTGTTTACCGAGAAAGAGACAGGTGGTGGCTAAAATGGTTAAGAGAGCATGAGTTTGGGTTGCCTCACAGAGCATATAGATTGTTATATGAATTGGATGCATGTGGTAAAAGAGACTGGGCTACAAATATACGTTTTAAACTGTACGTGTTTGGATTTGTCTATGTATGGCTGAATGAAGGACTGGAGGTGACTAATGAGTTTCTTCGGATTTAGAAGAGAGGCTTATTCTGTGTAGATGGCAAGAATGGGACACCATGTCAACAACAATGATATCTAATGTTTATAGAACCTTTTGTACTCTACCCAGTATCAAAACTTATTAACACGATGAATCAATACTGACATATGCAATGATAAGATTTAGACTTGCTGGGCATACTTTCCGTTACAGAGAACGCACATAAACTGATTTATTATGTCTTCTTTGCAAAAACAGAAAAAGAAATGGACGCTTTGTTCTATCCTGTCCTGTCATGTATGATCTCAGAGTGCGATACATACTACTGAAATCTTATAAGTTCCCAAGGCAGTTCAGACTGTCGTTATTTATGACATCTACGCACGAACAAACTGTCAGAAATCTGTAAATTAATTTGTACTAATTGTTTTTAGCAACGATCCACTATAAAGTCTTGGAGTGATTAGCAAAGCATGTGCTATTACCATATAACATGTATACTTAGAATAAGTGCATGTGTTATGTAAGTGTACTGTATATTGCTTAGCTGAGTGTGTATCACTGGACAAAGCAAATTTTGTCTGATATAATTTTTCCCCCTTTTTTTTTCCAAACGTTCATTTTTATAACATCCTTCCATGAGGGGCAATGGCCTATAAATTACTAACACACCCATCCATCTCACTGAGCCTGTACGTATACGGCAAACATTGTTGCTTGCTCCCCGTGAGAGTGGCTCCTGAGGTCCCAGTGCGTGCCTGGAGTCCCCTTCCCCTGTTGTTGTTAGCCATGGTGGGTTCCTGGTAATGGAGACGGGAGGGGCCTTTGATTCGGTTACGGCTGAGAGGGTAGCAAAGTGGAAACGAGAGTTCACGTTCTACGCTAGCAGTTCCGACATTTCAGTGGTTTTTTTTTTTTTTTTGTTTTTTTTGTCATACCGGTCGAAGCAATTTTGTTGTCCCTGAGTCACAAACAACCACTCCGACTCAGCACCATCAACCGAACGGTACCAGAAGAAAACGAGGTTTATACACAGCGTCCAGACAGCGACAGCCATGATCACTCCCACCCCCACCCCCTTCATCCACACCCCAACCCCTATCACATCTATGCCTACAGAATGGTACTGTGAACACAGAGCGTGATGGCCCGGTGTAGCATCCTCATCGCACCCCGTTGGTTTTTACCCATGGGTTTAATCTGGCTGGGTCATTTCATCCTGGAGTGTCGTAAGACTTGCCAGGTATGACCCCCGCGGACAGCCTTCAACTAGTCACAACAAACCGCCACCCCCTCCTAGTTGGATTTTACCACACCTCCCTATTCCCCCGTCATAAAGGATATGGGGGGTCGTTTTGGACGAGGATGAAGATACCCCAGGCGGTAAATGTGGCCCATTTTAGAATCGAAACAGGACATCAAAGTGGAACCTTCCTAGTTTGCTTCCCTCAGGTTGTAATGGAGAAGAGAGGTGGGGTGGGATAGGTGACAGTAAAGACAAGCCCAGAACGACCCCCTTTATTTTTCCATTGCGTGGTCAGACCAGTAGAAAGGGAGATCCTCTCCAACTAAGGAGAGGGGAGGGGAGGGGGGGGGGGGGGAATCGATCTTGACTAGTCACATAAGACCCAGGGCATCATTCGAGCCTAGCCCATAATGTCCCTGGGATGAAATCCAGCAGGGGGGGTAGTTATACTGGGTCATTCATATGGCAAAAGTTTCTGAAACCAATAGAGAACTTTGGCACACCTTATATCCACTTGGAAGAGAAGTGGATGGTTCTGAGCCAGTGAAGCGGGGGACAGCTGGAGTCCTGTATCACTCGTAAAAACAGGAGGGGGGGGGGGGGGGGGGGGTGGGAGCACATTTGCGGCTCGCTCGTGCAACAACCGGAAACTTCCCGTGAAGTTGACAAGTATCGCAATTGTACACCAGTCACTCGGCGTGGTTGCAACCCGACGCCGCAATTACACCACTGTCCACTGATAACAGATCTCCTTCTGAAACAGTGAGGAACTACTTTGATCATGAACTGGCTACAAACTTCGAGGGAACCTGTACGCTGCATTTGCAAAACAACGCAGGAGATGGGATACTGGTGCAAAAATGGTTTGCTTTGAAACCACAGTCCTCTTTGGAGACGGACTGTTTCAACAATCT
>NC_134895.1:45025588-45035588 GCF_041734735.1 Babylonia areolata | reverse complement strand
AAGGAAGGAAGGAAACAAGGCGGAAAGAAAGAAAGGAAGGAAAGAAACAAGGCGGAAAGAGAGGAAGGAAGGAAGGAAGGAAACAAGGCGGAAAGAAAGGAAGGAAGGAAGGAAACAAGGCGGAAAGAAAGGAAGGAAGGAAACAAGGCGGAAAGAAAGGAAGGAAGGAAAGAAACAAGGCGGAAAGAAAGGAAGGAAGGAAGGAAACAAGGCGGAAAGAAAGGAAGGAAGGAAGGAAACAAGGAGGTAAGCAAGGAAGGAAACAAGGCGGAAAGAAAGAAAGGAAGGAAGGAAGGAAACAAGGCGGAAAGAAAGGAAGGAAGGAAGGCGGAAAGAAAGGAAGGAAGGAAGGAAGGAAACAAGGCGGAAAGAAAGAAAGGAAGGAATGAAGGAAACAAGGCGGAAAGAAAGCAAGGAAGGAAACAAGGCGGAAAGGAAGGAAGGAAACAAGGCGGAAAGAAAGAAAGGAGGGAAAACAAGGCGGAAAGAAAGGAAGGAAGGAAGGAAACAAGGCGGAAAGAAAGGAAGGAAGGAAGGAAACAAGGCGGAAAGAAAGGAAGGAAGGAAGGAAACAAGGCGGAAAGAAAGGAAGGAAGGAAGGAAACAAGGCGGAAAGGAAGGAAGGAAGGAAACAAGGCGGAAAGAAAGAAAGGAAGGAAGGAAACAAGGCGGAAAGAAAGGAAGGAAGGAAACAAGGCGGAAAGAAAGAAAGGAAGGAAGGAAGGAAACAAGGCGGAAAGAAAGGAAGGAAGGAAGGAAACAAGGCGGAAAGAAAGGAAGGAAGGAAGGAAGGAAGGAAGGAAGGAAGGAAGGCGGAAAGAAAGGAAGGAAGGAAACAAGGCGGAAAGAAAGGAAGGAAGGAAGGCGGAAAGAAAGGAAGGAAGGAAACAAGGCGGAAAGAAAGAAAGGAAGGAAGGAAGGAAACAAGGCGGAAAGAAAGGAAGGAAGGCAGAAAGGAACGGGGAACGAATTACGGGGGAAAAAAACACAAACAAACATGCCCGAACCTTTCTAGAAATAATAATTGTTCATGAATATGCGGCTGTAGCTTTTAATGTTAATGGAAAAATTCTAAGTGTGAGTATCTTTGTCTCTCCCCTTTCGCCCTCTACCTCCCTCCCTCCACCCCTCTATCTCTCTCTCCCCACCCCACCCCCCCTCTCTCTCCTCTTTCTCTCCCACACTTTCTGTATCCCCCCCACTCACTTTCTGTAAGCATTGTAGCAAAAGGGTTGCTTTGTCTGTTTGTCTGTCTGTCTGTCTGTCTGTCTCTCTCTCACATTCTCTGTCTCTCTCTGCGCCTCTCTCTCTCTTTCCTTTTTTGTTTTATTCTCAAACACTAATCAACAGCACGTCTGTCACAGGATCAGATGCAACGAGGAATAATGACAAACCATGCAGTAATGGGTTTTCGCTTGACCAACTTTTTCCTATCTCCCAGCACGCTGAAGTGAATGCGACAAATAACATCTTCTGCGCTTCCTTTAGCAAACGAATTACCACCACCACCTCCCCAGAGCAAGAAACGGGGGGGGGGGGGATGTTGTTTACGCTGTTTGTTGTTGTCGTTTTTTTGTTTGTTTGTTTGTTTGTTTGTTGTCTTCCTTTCTTGCTGGATCACTCATTCTTGCCTGTGGGCAGTCTCGCTGACTTACTTCGCTGCTTCCCTGCTGCGCGCACACTGTCATACAAAGTTGACTTGTGTGCTTGTGCAATGAATGAATAAAACAAAATAATAACTTAAAAAAACAAACAAATACACACACACCAAAAAAAAACACCCAATAAAACCCAGAAAAAACAATGAGATGTAACCTGCTACGTGAGTCCGATTATACGCTAAGTTTTTTTTCTAAGGACAACCCCCTTTAATCCCAATAATTACGGTCTGAAAAAGATCTTTATTCAGTGAGACAGAGAGCGAGAGAGGAGAGAGAGAAAGAGAGAGAGAGAGAGAGAGAGAGAGAGAGACAGAGAGACAGAGAGAGACAGAGACAGAGATAGACAGAGAAAAAGACAGAGGGAGAGGCAGAAAGAGACAGAGACAGAGAGGTGAGACAGTTAAAAGAGATATCGGAAAAAGAAAGAGAAAGAGATGGGGGTGAGATAGGTAAAGAGCGGAAGTAGGAGGATAGAGAAAGAAAGTCCATCGCTGAATGAGCCCAATACCTTTAATGATAATAATAATGATGATAATAATAATATAATTTTTATATATGATAGTTAGTCGTGTCCGACTATGACCATCAGAACAGCAGAGGAGGCAACTGCTGTTCCGACTATTTGGGCTAGAATTTGATTATAAGGGAAAGTGTCTTGTCCAAGTACATCCCCACTCTCTCGGCCAAGAGGGTTTTAGGACAGTCGGCGTTGGCATGGTTCCCAAAGGCCTACTAGCCCACAAGGCTGCAGCACTAAGAGCCAGTGCAATTTTGCCTCCTAGTTTGAGAGTCATAGTCCTTCACAAAAGACTAAGCTGCAAATGGTTTCCCATGAACTGGAGAAACCATTGATAATACAGCTCTCACTTTGCTGTTGGCCCAAATGCAAACTTATGTCAATCTGTGATATAAGCCGAGTGTTCGGTCTGATAATAATAATACTATGTACTTATATGGCACAAACTCTCCATATGATGGGCTCGAAGCGCCTCGCATGAGATAACACATTTACAAAAGTGTATACCACACACGAGCACATGAGGACATAGACGTGGAAAAAAACAACAGCATCTATATACACCAATACAATACTACAAAATGCAGATATGACACAGGGGGAGTGCAGAGAATGGGAGGAGACATACACCAGGGACTATGCTTCGTCACATCAAAAAGCCATTTTGAACTCGTGGGTTTTAAGTTTTCCTTGGAAAGAGGACAAATTTGATGAGTGCCGGAGTTCCAGAGGAAGAGAATTCCAGACAGAAGGTGGTGCTTGATACTGAAAAGCCCTTTGACCAAATGTCTTTGAAGAGACTTTGGGGACTCGAAGGAGCTTTTCTCCAGAAGACCTGAGAGAGCGGAATGGAGTGTAAGTGTGAAGGACAGAGGATAAGTCAGATGGGAGAGAGCTTCAAAGTAGCGATAAGCTAATATGGCAATTTTGTACTGAATTCTGTATTGGATGGGTAACCAGTGAAGCTGATGCAAGAGAGGAGTAACATGATCTTCTTTTGGACTTTTTGAAAATGACTCTGGCAGCATTGTTCATGGATGAGACATTATTTGGTGAAGAGGATGAGGAGGTGGAGGTGGAAGGCGAGGGGATGGAAGAGGAGGAGGAGGAGCAGCAGCAGTAGTAGTAGTAGTAGTAGTAGTAGTCGGAGGAGGAGGAGCAGCAGCAGCAGTAATAGTAGCAGTAGCAGCAGCAGTAGCAGCAGCAGCAGCAGCAGTAGTAGTAGTAGCAGCAGCAGCAGCAGCAGCAGCAGTAGTAGCAGCAGCACTAGTAGTAGCAGCAGCAGCAGTAGTAGTAGTAGTAGTAGTAGTAGTAGCAGCAGAAGCAGTAGTAGTAGCAGCAGCACTAGTAGTAGTAGTAGTAGCAGCAGCAGCAGTAGTAGCAGCAGCAGCAGCAGCAGTAGTAGTAGTAGCAGCAGCAGCAGCAATAGTAGTAGCAGCAGCAGCAACAACAGCAGCAGCAGCAGGAGTAGTAGTAGTAGTAGTAGTAGTAGTAGTAGTAGTAGTAGTAGCAGCAGCAGCAGCAGCAGCAGCAGCAACAAGAGTAGTAGCAGCAGCAGTAGCAACAACAGCAGCAGCAGCAGTAGTAGTAGTAGTAGTAGTAGTAGTAGTAGTAGTAGTAGTAGTAGTAGTAGTAGTAGTAGTAGTAGTAGTAGCAGCAGCAGCAGCAGCAGCAGCAACAAGAGTAGTAGCAGCAGCAGTAGCAGTAGTAGTAGTAGTAGTAGTAGAAAAAGAAAAGAAGAAAAAAAAGCAATGGAAGGATGGATGGAAAGAGGAGAAATCAAACATGGATCATTGAGGAGGAACAGTGAGAAGAGTGGAGGGAGGGAGGGAGGGAGGGAGGAAGGGAGGGACGAAGGGGCACAGAGAGGAGGGAGGATGGAGGTATAGAGGGGGGGGGGAAGGTAAGTGTTCAATTTCTTTCCAGGTATGGAGGATACGATGAGGAGTCTTCTTCCCTCCCTCATCCCTCCCCCTCCTTGCCTGGTTATTTCGGGCCCGGAGAGACCTTGAGACGGGCTATATACGTCATGTACCGGCAGCCCAACTTTTCTTTCTGAATTGCAATAACTCATGCTCTGTCTGTCTGTCTGTCTGTCTCTCTGTCTGCCTGTCTTTCTTCTTACAACAATGTTTTTTTTTCTTTCGGGCTAGGCTTGTGTGTGTGTGTGTGTGTGTGTGTGTGTGTGTGTGTGTGTGTGTGTGTGTGTGTGTGTGTGTGGAACCTGTAATATAAATAAATGTCAAGGACAAACTGGAGGCCTACCCCCCCTCTCTCTCTCTCTCTCTCTCTCTCTCTCTCTCTGTGACTGTCTGTCTGTCTGTCTTTTAATCTTTAATTTCACTTTATTTCACACACACACACACACATACACACACACACACACACACACACACACACACACACAGAGATATATACATAATGTTCCACACAACCTGGGGTAGGCTATCACAGCCTGATCAGTAAGGTTTATGCAAAGATTAGACAACGGTTGTTTGTTGTCTTTTACAACCAATGTATATGGATCATTTCGCACACTTTGACACCTCCCCCAAACTGAAACTGATCACCGCCCCTCTCTTGCCCCTGTCTCCCTCTCTCACACACACTCATTCTCACTCTCCTCTCCCTCTCTCACACACACTCATTCTCACTCTCCTCTCCCTTTCTCTCTCTCTACACACACACTCATTCTCACTCTCCTCTCCCTTTCTCTCTCTCTCACACACTCATTCTCACTCTCCTCTCCCTTTCTCTCTCTCTACACACACACTCATTCTCACTCTCCCCTCCCGTTCTCTCTCTCTACACACACACTCACTCTCACTCTTGTCTCCCTCTCTCACACACACTCATTCTCACTCTCCTCTCCCTTTCTCTCTCTCACACACACTCATTCTCACTCCTCTCTCCCTTTCTCTCTCACGCACTCATTCTCACTCTCCTCTTCCTTTCTCTCTCTCTCACACACTCATTCTCACTCTCCTCTCCCTTTCTCTCTCTCACACACACTCACTCTCACCCCTCTCTCCCTCTCTCTCACACACACTCATTCTCACTCTCCTCTCCCTTTCTCTCTCACACACACTCACTCTCACCCCTCTCTCCCTCTCTCTCTCACGCACTCATTCTCACTCTCCTCTCCCTTTCTCTCTCACACACACTCACTCTCACCCCTCTCTCCCTCTCTCTCTCACGCACTCATTCTCACTCTCCTCTCCCTTTCTCTCTCTCACACACACTCATTCTCACTCTCCTCTCCCTTTCTCTCTCTCTCACACACTCATTCTCACTCTCCTCTCCCTTTCTCTCTCACACACACACTCACTCTCACTCCTGTCTCCCTCTCTCACACACACTCATTCTCACTCTCCTCTCCCTTTCTCTCTCTCTCTCACACACACACTCACCCCTCTCTCTCTCTCACACACACACTCATTCTCACTCTCCTCTCCCTTTCTCTTACACACTCATTCTCACTCTCCTCTCCCGTTCTCTCTCCCACACACACACACTCACTCTCACCCCTCTCTCCCTCTCTCACACACACTCATTCTCACTCTCCTCTCCCTCTCTCACGCACACTCATTCTCACTCTCCTCTCCCTTTCTCTCACACACACTCATTCTCACTCCTCTCTCCCTTTCTCTCTCACGCACTCATTCTCACTCTCCTCTCCCTTTCTCTCTCTCACACACTCATTCTCACTCTCCTCTCCCTTTCTCTCTCTCACACACACTCACTCTCACTCCTCTCTCCCTCTCTCACACACACTCATTCTCACTCTCCTCTCCCGTTCTCTCTCCCACACACACACTCACTCTCACTCCTCTCTCCCTCTCTCACACACACTCATTCTCACTCTCCTCTCCCTTTCTCTCTCTCTCACACACTCATTCTCACTCTCCTCTCCCTTTCTCTCTCTCACACACACACTCACTCTCACTCCTCTCTCCCTCTCTCACACACACTCATTTTCACTCTCCTCTCCCTTTCTCTCTCACACACACACACTCACTCTCACTCCTCTCTCCCTTTCTCTCTCACGCACTCATTCTCACTCTCCTCTCCCTTTCTCTCTCTCTCACACACTCATTCTCACTCTCCTCTCCCTCTCTCACACACACTCATTTTCACTCTCCTCTCCCTCTCTCACACACACTCATTTTCACTCTCCTCTCCCTCTCTCTCACACACACTCATTTTCACTTTCCTCTCCCTTTCTCTCTCACACACACTCATTCTCACTCTCCTCTCCCTCTCTCACACACATTCATTCTCACTCTCCTCTCCCTCTCTCACACACACTCATTTTCACTCTCCTCTCCCTTTCTCTCTCTCACACACACACTCACTCTCACTCCTCTCTCCCTCTCTCTCTCACACACTCATTCTCACTCTCCTCTCCCTTTCTCTCTCACACACACACTCATTCTCACTCCTCTCTCCCTTTCTCTCTCACGCACTCATTCTCACTCTCCTCTCCCTTTCTCTCTCTCTCACACACTCATTCTCACTCTCCTCTCCCTTTCTCTCTCTCACACACACACTCACTCTCACTCCTCTCTCCCTCTCTCTCACACACTCATTCTCACTCTTCTCTCTCGTTTCTCTCTCTCGCTCATCCCTCTCTCTCTCTCTCTCTCTCTCTCTCTCTCTCTCTCTCTCTCTCTGTGTCTCTTTTCTCGCTCGCTCTCGCACTTTTTTTCTGTCACTGACAGACACGGTGTCATTTGGAAATCTTCTTATTGTCCCGTTTTCCATATATAGGGCTGCATCCTTAAATAGATAAATCATCTGAGTCTCTCTGTCTGTCTCTGTCTCTCTCTGTCTCTGTCTGTCTGTCTCTCTGTTATGCTGATCGTGTTTCCATGGTTGTGGTAACGCATCTTAAACACTGTTATCTCCCCCTGTTCATATGGGGCTCTGGCCTTAAATAAATAAATCATCTCAAACCTGAAATCTGAAATATCTTTCTCTCTCTCTGATTGTGTTATGCTTATTGTGTTTACATAGTTGTAGTAATGCATCTTAAACACTGTTATCTCCCCCCCCCCCCCCACACACACACCTCCTCTGTTTATATGGGGGGGCTCTGGCCTTAAATGAATAAATCATCTGAAATCTGAAATCTCTCCCCCCCCCCCTCTCTCTCTCTCTCAATCATCTCAAATCTGAAATATCTCTCTCTCTCTAAATGATCTGAAATCTCTCTCTCTATCTCTCTGTCTCTCTCTAAATCATCTGAAATCTGAAATATTTATATATCTCTCTCTCTGTCTCTCTCCCCAACACCACCCCATCCCCCGTTTTCTCTCTTCCATTTTTGTTCCGTCTGGTGGTGTTTTCTTGGGTGTTTTTTTTTCCTTGATATTTCTGTTTAATAATAATAATAATAATAATAATAATAATAATAATAATAATAATAATAATGGTATTTATATAGCGCTGGATCTTGTGCAGAGACAAATCAAAGCGCTTTCGCACCAGTCATTCACACGCATGCATAACTCTAATACTGCAGAAACTAAAGACAAGGAAGGGCAGGCAAGGGAGGCTATTTTGGGAAGAGGTGTGTGAGAGAGAGGCCAGACTTGAAAGAGCTGAGTGTGGAGACTTGACGAAGCGAAAAAGGAAGTTCATTCCAATCGCAAGGTCCAGAAACAGAGAAAGAAAGAATTAACATATACAGAACACAAAAAACCAACCAACCAACAAAAAACAAATAAGTGAATTGACAACAACAACAAAAAAAAAGAGAAAAAAAAGAGAGACACATGGCATTACCAACAATGAATGCTGTCCAGGTAGAAACAGACAGAACAAAGTAGACTGTCCAGTTAGAAACAGACAGACAGAACAAAGTAGACTGTCGAGGTAGAAACAGACAAACAGAATAAAGTAGACTGTCCAGGTAGAAACAGACAGACAGAACAAAGTAGACTGTCGAGGTAGAATGTCCAGGTAGAAACAGAAGGAACATTGTAGACTGTCCAGGTAGAAAACAGACAAACAGACAGAACAAAGTAAATTGTCCAGGTAGAAACAGACAAATAGACAGAATAAAGTAGACTGTCCAGGTAGAAACAGACAAACAGACAGAATAAAGTAGACTGTCCAGGTAGAAACAGACAGAACAAAGTAGACTGTCCAGGTAGAAACAGACAGACAGAACAAAGTAGACTGTCCAGGTAGAAACAGACAGAACAAAGTAGACTGTCCAGGTAGAAAACAGACAGACAGAACAAAGTAGACTGTCCAGGTAGAAAACAGACAGACAGAACAAAGTAGACTGTCCAGGTAGAAACAGACAAACAGACAGAACAAAGTAGACTGTCCAGGTAGAAACAGACAGACAGAACAAAGTAGACTGTCCAGGTAGAAACAGAGAAAACAAAGTAGACTGTCCAGGTAGAAACAGACAGACAGAACAAAGTAGACTGTCCAGGTAGAAACAGACAGACAGAACAAAGTAGACTGTCCAGGAAGAAACAAACAGAACAAAGTAGACTGCCCAGGTAGAAACAGACAGACAGAACAAAGTAGACTGTCCAGGTAGAAACAGACAGACAGAACAAAGTAGACTGTCGAGGTAGAAAAAAGACAGACAGAACAAAGTAGACTGTCCAGGTAGAAAACAGACAGACAGAACAAAGTAGACTGTCCAGGTAGAAACAGACAAACAGACAGAACAAAGTAGACTGTCCAGGTAGAAAACAGACAGACAGAACAAAGTAGACTGTCCAGGTAGAAACAGACAGAACAAAGTAGACTGTCCAGGTAGAAACAGACAGACAGAACAAAGTAGACTGTCCAGGAAGAAACAAACAGAACAAAGTAGACTGTCCAGGTAGAAACAGACAGACAGAACAAAGTAGACTGTCCAGGTAGAAACAGACAGAACAAAGTAGACTGTCCAGGTAGAAACAAACAGACAGAATAAAGTAGACTGTCCAGGTAGAAACAGATAGACAGAACAAAGTAGACTGTCCAGGTAGAAACAGACAAACAGAAAGAATAAAGTAGACTGTCCAGGTAGAAACAGATAGACAGAACAAAGTAGACTGTCCAGGTAGAAACAGACAGAACAAAGTAGACTGTCAAGGTAGAAACAGACCAAGTAGACTGTCGAGGTAGAAACAGATAGACAGAACAAAGTAGACTGTCCAGGTAGAAACAGACAAACAGAAAGAATAAAGTAGACTGTCCAGGTAGAATGTCCAGGTAGAAACAGACAGAAGGAACATTATAGACTGTCCAGGTAGAAAACAGACAAACAGACAGAATAAAGTATACTGTCCAGGTAGAAACAGACAGAACAAAGTAGACTGTCCAGGTAGAAACAAACAGAAGGAGCAAAGTAGACTATGTAGAAACAGACAAACAGACAGAACAAAGTAGACTGTCCAGGTAGAAACAAACAGAAGGAGCAAAGTAGACTATGTAGAAACAGACAAACAGACAGAACAAAGTAGACTGTCCAGGTAGAAACAAACAGAAGGAGCAAAGTAGACTATGTAGAAACAGACAAACAGACAGAACAAAGTAGACTGTCCAGGTAGAAATAGACAAACAGAACAAAGTAGACTGTCCAGGTAGAAATAGACAAACAGAACAAAGTAGACTGTCCAGGTAGAAACAGACAGAACAAAGTAGACTGTCCAGGTAGAAACAAACAGAAGGAGCAAAGTAGACTATGTAGAAACAGACAGACAGACAGAACAAAGTAGACTGTCCAGGTAGAAACAAACAGAAGGAGCAAAGTAGACTATGTAGAAACAGACAAACAGACAGAACAAAGTAGACTGTCCAGGTAGAAATA
>NC_134895.1:45010588-45018088 GCF_041734735.1 Babylonia areolata | reverse complement strand
TGATCTTTCTTCTTCTTCGTCGTCGTCGTCGTCGTCGTCGTCTTCTTCTTCCTGATCTTTCTTCTTCTTCTTCTTTTTACCCACCAGACTTCACGTATTACACTGTGAATTATGTGTATTTGGAATCTTCTCCTCCTCCTCCCCTCCCCCCCCCCGCCCTCCGCCTCCCCTACTCTTCCCTCAGTTCTGCTTCTTCTCTCCCTCCTCCTCTTCTTCCCTTTCATTCAAGAAGAAGATGGAGAAGACTTCTTCTTCCTCTTCTTGTTCTTGTTCGTGATCTAGTTCGTCTTGTTCTTGCTCTCTTCTTCTTCTTCGTCTTCTTTCGCATTGACACATTATGCAGTGAGTTCTCTGTGTCTTTCTGCTCACTCACCAAAAAGGGAAATGGCTGTATTGATTTGATTTGACGAGTCCAGGAGAACTTTCTATATGCATTGTCCTCAAGTGGGGGAGCTAACAGCTTATCTGACTTTCAGATTCCTCCTTCTCCTTCTTTTTTTCTTCCAGTTTTACATACATCATGTTTTAATATCCCGTTTAGTTCGTTGTTAAGGCTGAAGTGTGTGTGTGTGTGTGTGTGTGTGTGTGTGTGTGTGTGTGTGTGTGTGTGTGTGTGTGTGTGTGTGTGGGTGTGGGTGTGGGTGTGTGTGGGGGTTAGGGGGTGGGGGCTCTAGAGAGTCGGCTGCGAATTGGCGAATAATGGCTTCCTTTTCGGACTTTACGTTCTGACTCTAAACGTTGTATTTCATGGTGTTAAAATTCTGACACTCAAAGTTGTATTTTATGGCGCTCGCCAAGTATACGTTCTCTTCAGTTCCGATTTTAAAGTAGTCTTTTTGTTGTTGTTGTTGTTGCTGCTGCTGTTGTTGTTGTTGCTGT
This sequence comes from Babylonia areolata, assembly GCF_041734735.1. Classification (NCBI taxonomy): domain Eukaryota; kingdom Metazoa; phylum Mollusca; class Gastropoda; order Neogastropoda; family Buccinidae; genus Babylonia; species Babylonia areolata. The sequence continues at coordinate 45,017,209 of NC_134895.1, read as the reverse complement.
TGTCCGGTTGTTGTTAATGCTGTTTTTGTTGTTGTTGTTGTTGTTGTTACCGTTACCGCATTGACACATTATGCAGTGAATTCTCTGTGTCTTTCTGATCACTCACCAAAGGGAAATGGCTGTATTGATTTGATTTGACGAGTCCAGAAGAACTTTCTATATGCATTGTCCTCAAGGGGGGTGGGGGGTGGGGGGGGGGGGAGCGAACAGCTTATCTGACTTTTAGATTCCTCCTTCTCCATGGGGTTTCGGGTCGTCTTTTTTTTCTTCCAGTTTTACATACATCATGCTTTAATATCCCGTTTAGTTCGCTGTTAAGGTTGAAGTAAGTGTGTGTGTGTGTGTGTGTGTGTGTGTGTGTGTGTGTGGGTGTGGGTGTGGGTGTGGGTTGCGTGTGTGTGCGTGTGTGTGTGTGTGTGTGTGCGTGTGTGTGTGTCCGCGCCCGCGTGTATATGTATGCGTTCTGTGTACGTGTGCAATTGTTGTTTGCGTGTTTATGTGCCCGTTTTGCTCATTTCCGACATCTTTTAAAGTTTTCTGACAAAAAGAATCGCATTGTTTTGTCTTGTCTATTGCATTTTACTTAAGATGAACACGTAACATGATTTGACGAACAATACTTGACTTTCGTATATTTCATGTTGTTTTGCTTTTTTTGTTTCATATTCACCGGATACAAACAGTCAATGCATGCCAAGCAAAGATGTTCGATATTCACAAATGAAGTTATTTTATTCATATTCATAGTGTGAGTGTGTTCCAATGAAACGTTGAGTTTGTTCCAATAAAAAACGTTTCTTTGAAGTTTATAAACATAAGTTAACTCACTCAGTACGGCCAGTCCTCTCTTCTCCTCTACACAGACCCCTCGGATGTCCAGTGGGTGTCTGAATGACCCTACCTTTAGCTTCCGTCGTCAGAATTGTGGTATTCTTTGTCAACATTCACCTCTTCAGTATAAAAGCCTTCCGCTTGCAATATTTTGATGATGGTAACTGGGGTGAAACGCTGTTAACGTCGTCTCTTTCGCCGTTCGTATGGAGAGAGTTAAAATTAAGCAATATATAATAAAGGAGAGAAAAATAAAGTAAAATATCACAAAAAAGTGAAAGTAGACCTACGCATCCGATGTAATTCTATCTAAGGAAAAAAAAACAACAACAAAAAACAAAACCAAAAAAAAGAACAACAACAAAAAACAAAAAAAAACAAACAAAAAACAAACAAACAAATAAACAAACAAATAAAACAAAATTCCACTGGGTATTACTCAACACAAAACTTTCACTAACGCCATTCTGCATAAACTTTCCATGATAGTTGATGCAATATACAAAGCTGGTCGGTCATTCGCCCTGCGCCCCCCGCCACACCTCTCCCCCACCCCCCTCCAACGCCCCCTGCCCCCCACCCCCACAACCCAACCCCCAATCCCTAACCCGAATCGCGTTCATTGTGATTTCATTAACTGGAATTCCCCATTAAAAAAAAGTATCAAAAAAAAGTATCAGTTATCCACTTACTACTTACCACGGATGGGGGAAAAAAATTGAACAGCGCTCCACCAGCAAACACATACACAGGGACCGATATATTTCGTTTCGTGTCGATTCTTTCCCTTGGCGCAGCACACTCCACGCACCACACCACACCACACCACACCGCACCGCACCGCACCAAGATCACACTCCAGTGCTCACCAGCCTTTTCATTGGCTCGTCAACTGGCTCTCTCTACTTCTGCTGAACTGAAGAGTCGGGCCCCTAGTGTTCGAAGCAAGCAAGCTTCAGCCGAATCGTGCGCCAACTAAACTAGGGGGATGGGGTGGGGTGACGGGGATTGAGTGTGTGTGTGTGTGTGTGTGTGTGTGTGTGTGTGTGTGTGTGCTGGGTGGCTGGGTGGGTGGGGAGGGGGGGGGTTATTGGAAGGCAGTGGTGTGATGCAAGCAAGCGACAGGCACTGAGGAGAAGGAGGAGGAGGAGGAGGAGGAGGACCAGGCTGGGAGGCAGGGAGGGAGGGAGACAGAGCGAGACACGCAGATTACCAGGCTGATAGGAGAAAGCAGGCAGTAGCAAAAGGGATAGAAAGGCGTGGGGGGAGGGGGGGGGGGGTACAGAGGGGGAGGGGAAGGAGGTTGGGGGGTGAGGGGGGGGGGTCTAGGGGAGGTGGGGGGTGGGGGGCGGGGTAGACAAGGCTGCTGGCCAGCAGACGACAAACTATGGGGTTGCGCTGGCAGTTTGGTAGTGGTGGTTCCTCTTCGAGTGAGAGAAAGGAGAGAGAGAGAGAGAGAGAGAGAGAGAGAGAGAGAGAGAGCTACTGGAGGCGTGGAACATCCCTCCCCCTCCTCCTTCCCTCTCCTTCCCCGTAGGTAAGATAGCTTTCTGGGTGAGGGGCGTGTGTGGAGAGAGAGAGAGAGAGACAGAGAGAGGGAGAGACAGAGAGAGAGGCAGAGAGGGAGAAACGGATGGAGACAGAGACAGAAAGACAAACAGAGAAAATGTGAATGTGTGTGTGTGTGTGTGTGTGTGTGTGTGTGTGTGTGTGTGTGTGTGTGTGTGTGTGTGTGTGTGTGTGTGTGTGTGTGTGTGTGTGTGTGTGTTCGTTCTTTAGTTTAGCGACTTTAAACTATCAGTGATATTAGACGATTGTGTGTGTGTGTGTGTGTGTGTGTGTGTGTGTGTGTGTGTGTGTATGTGTGTGTGTGGCACTGGCGAGGGGGGGGCTGGCGAGGGGGGCAGATTTCACACGTAAAACAGGTGAGGGAAAGGAGACAGGGTGGAAGTAGCACGACTGACACACAGCTTGCACACCATAACACCCATAACACCCACCCCGGCTTTTCGAGGCAATGTATTCATTGCAGCCAACTGGACCGTAAACAATTCCTTCATGCCACTGAGGAGAATAACTCTCCAAAGAACAATAGCAATGAAACAGTGTCTCGCCTTGAGAGGGGTCCATCCTTCCAAACATCCTTCCTCAAAAAAACAACAACAACCTAACCATAACCATGGAATATCTGAACTCAGGGTTGGATCTGGTCCGCACCCAGTTACTTTCTAACTGCACTGCAAGGTTGGTTTTGGGGGTTTGTGCCACACTTTGGTTCACTCGTGTGCTTCTATGGACTGGGACTTAGGATGGGGTTGACTGACTTGGCACTCTGTTGTCAGGAACTCCGTGGCTTGGGGATGGAGGGGCTGCAGGCTGCAATTCAGGAAAGAGTCTTTGGATGGGAATCAGAACCCACCCATCATCATCTTCATCACTGTCATCATTCCTACTCGGTTGGACATGTGCTTCTGACATCTTCCGACAAGGGAGACTGGGGTGGCACCATCACTGGGAGAAGATCTGCATGGTTCAACAAAGTGAACTCGCGCACACCCTTGAAAGGGATTTACCACATACATAGGGGTATCATCAAAGGAATGAGCAGTCACCACATGTAAGCCTGAAAGCCACATGTCGTGGATCTTTCTCCTTCTAACTCCCCTGGAGCCAGTTGCATTGCTCGGACGGAAGAGCCTGGTAAGGTCGTAACCCGCTGCTAACTGTGTGTAGTATGGAACTGACCAATGGCGTAGTTGGGTCATCGTAGGTATTTAGTCACGTGTAGCTGTCAAAAAATTAGAACCAAGCAATGCATCTGGCACCTGTTCTTTATGTACACCAAATTGCCTTCAGCCAATGATGTGTCTGTGCAAGGCTGTTGTTTTGCAGCATGTTCCCTTGCCATTTTGTGGAGACGGTTTTGAACCTTTAAATGGGCCTCCAGAAGCCTGGCCTGATGCTGGTGAACCCAGTTTGTGGCATTGTGGTAGAGGCTGGTTTCTGCCCCAAGAGAACATTGACTGGCAGTTGGGGATTCTCCCCAAAGAGAAGGTAGTGAGGAGAGAATGGGGCGTGTTGTTGTAAGCCTGTACCACCTCCTGCAAGTATACTGGCTGCTTTTCTTTTGTTCAGCTGACAGTGTCCTGAGAAGATCATGGAGAGTGTGATTGAAACGCTCACACTGTCCATTCCCCTGAGAATTGTATGGGGTTGTCCTGGCGTTGTGGATTCCATACGCATCACAAAGGGACAGAACGAGGGCCGACTCAAAATCTCTTCCCTGATCGCTATGTATCCTCTCTGGGACCCCATAGCAACTGAACCACTCTTTCACTGGAACCTGGACGACTGTCTTGGCCTCTTGATTTCTGGTGGGAAGGCTACTGTGAACTTGGTAAAGAAATCAGTCATTACAAACACCTTCTCCCGACCATCACTAGCCATCTCCAGCATTGTGAAATCTATGGCCAGAATGTGAAGGGGGCGACTGGCTTGAATATGTCCCATGGAAGATTTTACAGTGGCTCTCCTGTTGACAGGACAGTGACGACAGCCATCAATGTACTGCTGCACATATGCTGTCATCCCTGGCCAATAGACGTGCTGTCGCAACAGACCCAGGGTTCTATCTAATTCTTGGTGACCCATCTTGTCATGCAGTTCATACAAGACTGTAGGTCGGAGCGTGGTGGGAAGTACCAGTTGTTTAATCTTCCCCCAGTTGGGATCTGTGACATGTCTAACCAGCACTCCATCTCTCACCTCAAGTCTGTGGTGCTGCCTCAAAAGAGACTGATCTGCAGCTGTCTCTACCTTCTCGCTAGGCTTGTTTGGCCACACCTTCACCACCAGGTTCAACTGGGGATCATCCTTCTGTGCCAAGGCCAGATCTTGGTGTGACAAGGCTGGCAGTACCGGAGTCCCCAAATGAAAGGCTGAAGCCTTCTTCCCATTGTCGTCTGATCCTGTGATCTCTGCACTCTGGTACCAAACCTCTTCTGTAGTGGCAACTTCAGGGGGAACCTGTGTGCCATTTGGAGCAAGGACCAAGTAAGTCGGGAAAGGGCATCACCTCTGTTTATCTGCCAGGCCTGTACTTGACCTCAAAGTCAAACGAAGCTAATTGAAGTGTCCACCTCTGCTCCAGTGCCCCAAGCTTCGAAGACATGAAACGGGCCAAAGGATTATTGCTGGTGTATACTTCAAACTTTGAAGCAAGGAGATAGCCCCTGAAAGCCCTTTAACTTCTCAGTCACTGCCCGTTTCATTGTCACGATCTCTAATTTTCTTGCCATCTCTAATAGCAAGAAGTCTTAATAAATAATAAATAATTTGAAGCTGCTGTAGTTAGCCTCATTTCTCTCTGTGGGGCACAACCTGTGGCTGGCATATGCTATGACCCTCGTAGTCCCATCTGTTTCTGACTGAGGATAGCACCAAGGCCCTCAAAGCTGGCATCAGTCTCCAGGATGAAAGGCTTTGAGAAATAAGCAAAAGCTTAAACCTCAGATCCTGTCGGCGCCTACTTTAACTGATCAAAAGCAGCCTGGTATTCTTTTCGCCATGCCTGGCTGAGAGAAGCCCGTTTCCCCTTCTTTTTTTCCTGAATGCTGGTTTACAATGGTGTGCAATGGTCCTGTGATTCTGTCATAGTTCTTTACAAATCACGGATAGTACCCAGCAAACCCCAGAAAGGAACGCAGCTTCCTAAAATTGGACAACATCAGAGCATCATGCCGGCCTGGTCGAGGATAGATTTAGCATGCATTCTCCCTAGCCCACATTTCGAAGTCCCGCCATCTACCCATGTTGTGTGTGTGAAGGGGTGATGGGGGATAACTTGCAAGACAGACCACCTTGATGGAATGTTCCGACATGCCGACATTAGCATGCTTCGGACATTCCGACACTTAACTTGAGCACAGGGACTGTGACATTACATGACGGCACGTGTTTCTTCAGCTGCACTGGGTGACTGCTGACTCGCTGAACAAAGACAGCCGACTAGGGAATAGGCGTGAGGGAGGGGTTAAGGAGGGAGGGTGGCGCGGTTTTGGCGCGACCTCAGGCTGGACTTTGGATGGAGAGGGGACGAAGATGAGAACGAGGAGAGGGGACGGAGAGGGGAAGGGGGGGGGGGCTAGATGAGCAGAGGTTTGGGACGGTGTCGGCGCGACCTGAAAGACTGGACTGGGGCTGGGGGTGGGGTTTGGGGGGTGCAGTGATACAGGTGAGGGAAAGGAGTCAGTGTGGAAGTCGTGTGACTGACACACAGCTTGCACACCATAACACACGTAAAATGTTACATGTCTGTATGAGTATAACTATGTGTGCATGACTGAAACACGATTGAATGAGACAGGAAACGAATGATGAGCGCCCAATAGCACTCACCCAGTCTTTCTCCGCACCTAAGATATTATTGTCGTCAGTAGGGGGCTTAGTATGTCGTGTCCTAAGTACGTTAGATCAGAGCAGGCACTACTGAACACCACCGATGTGACTCAGCAGCTGTCTCCTTCGATAGCTCCCTGTGGACAGTGTGTGTGTGTGTGTGTGTGTGTGTGTGTGTGTGTGTGTGTGTGTGTGTGTGTGTTTGTGTGTGTGTGTTTGTGTGTGTGTGTGTGTGTGTGTGTGTGTGCCGTGGAAGCTGCGATACATAGACTAGAAATGAGTGTGTGGAGGAGGGGGGTAGAGGAGGTGCAGGGTAATGTGTGTGGTGTGTGTGTGTGTGTGTGTGTTGGAGCTCATGTACGTTTATATATATTTGACTGTGCTTTCATATCT
>NC_134895.1:45003088-45005588 GCF_041734735.1 Babylonia areolata | reverse complement strand
TTGTTGCTTGGTCCCTTAGCTTCGTGGGGAACCGACAGGACACCGCGATGTTGACTCGTGCACTGGCCTTCTCCATTCTGGACGATCATGTGTAGGTGATTGTCTTCTTCACTTCCTTCTTCTTCTTCTTCTTCTTTGTTCGTGGGCTGCAACTCCCACGTTCACTCGTATATACACGAGTGGGCTTTTACGTGTATGACCGTTTTTACCCCGCAATGTAGGCAGCCATACTCCGCTTTCGGGGGTGTGCATGCTGGGTATGTACTTGTTTCCATAACCCACCGAACACTGACATGGATTACAGGATCTTTAACGTGCGTATTTGATCTTTTGCTTGCGTATACACACGAAGGGGGTTCAGGCACTAGCAGGTCTGCACATATGTTGACCTGGGAGATCGGAAAAATCTCCACCCTTTACCCACCAGGCGCTGTCACCGAGATTCGAACCCGGGACCCTCAGATTGAAAGTCCAACGCTTTAACCATTCAGCTATTGCGCCCGTCGCCTTCTTCACTTTAAAATACGTTTATTCTACACCACCACCACCACCGCCATCACCACCACCATTACCGACACTGATAATCGGGCAATAATTATAATTGTGGCTTCTCACAGCCGTTCCAGACTGTCAACCGCCCCTGTTTTTTTGTTGTTGTTTTTTTTTACTGAGGGTCCCCTCTCTCTCCTGAAAGGAGACACTGTGGCGGAATAAATCGGCCAGGCGTTGGACGTCCTATCCAGTGTACACCAGGGATCAGGGTTCGTCCCCTCGACAAGGGTTCGTGTCTTTTGGCAAGTGCATTATCCTCCTGGTTTTCTTCATTCCACCCGGGTGTGATTGGCTGGGGTACCTGACTTTGGTCGATCTGGGAAGGTTAAAAAGGTTAATGAAAACAGCGGAAGCAGAGGATTGATCCCCCCACCCCCACCCCCCCCCGTCCTCCACCCACGCCCCACCCTCCCACCCTCCCACCCACCCCTGTCTTGCTATGCTAACTCTGAGACACAATGAATGTGAATTCACTGCCACTAAGGCTGTGAAAGGAAGCGTGACCTTTCACTTTAATTGTCTCCTGAAAATGATGACAACCGTATTGTTGTTTTGGCGGGTGTATGGTGAGGGTCGTCGTGTTGAGTGCAGCAAAAAAAAAAAAAAAAAAGGAGTAAAACAAAACAAAAACAACAACAACAACAACAACAACAAAAAACACACAAAAACAACAACAACAACAAAAACCCCTTAACATTAAAAGGAAAGTCAAAATTGAAGACAAGGCGAAATGTTGAATATTGAAAGTTAATGGCGCGTATTGTGGCCATCAACAGCACACACACACACACACACACACACACACACACACACACACACACACACACACACACACACACACAAAAGCGGCCTTCATATCTGAAGATCTGAAGTCGTAAGGATTGTAAAAAAAAGTGCCTCGAAAACCATGCACAAAGCCATCACATCATCGGTCACTTCATGGAAAGAGTGACAGAGAGAGATGAAGCAACCGCAACTCTAGCACTGAAGGAAGAGCAAGAGAGTAGTAACAACCATTTTATAATAATAATAATTGGTTTAAATAAACTTTAATTATTCAACAATACACATGATTACAATGCATTGAATGACAAAAGAGCATCAACAAGCTTAAAGCTTATACTGTGCTCACAACGTTGCACTTCAATTTTATCATGACGGCAGATGAACCATATTATGACTTGTATGAAATAACATGCATAAACAGTAAGTAATGTAATGATGAAATAAAACAAATAAACAAACAGTACACAATATAGTAAAATAATGCTAATATCAATATTAACATGAGATTAAATTTGTTATCACCAAAGTAATTGGCCTAATAGAAGAAAAACACGAAGAAGAAGAAGAAAATTTAGAAGAATGGAGGGTAAGGTGGAGGAGGAGGGGGAACAGAGGGGAGAGGAGAAATTCTAACAGATCATTGGCCAATCCATTCATCTTGAATATTTGGTCAGTCAAAAAATTCAACATATATTTTACGAATAGAATCATGTTGTACTCTTTCTTCACAATACTTTCTAAGCTAAAATCTATTTGAATCGGAGATAAACTGGTGGACAGTTTGAAATATGAATATATTTGTATGATTTTGGAGAACAGGAGAACAGAGAATTGTTATGATGATGATGATGATAATAACAATAATAATAATAATAATGAATACTTGTTGAGCGCTTTTCTTCCAGAAAGGGAGCTCAAAGCGCTTTACAATAAACATACCCCCCTCACCCCCCCCCCCCCCACACACACACACGCGCGCGCGTGCGCGCGCAATAACTTGAAAATAAAAATGCACAAAAGCATTCAAAGATTACGCCTATTACATTTCTTAGTCACACACACACACACACACACACACACACACACACACACACATATATATATATATATATATATATATACATATATATATATATATATATATATATATATATATATATAT
>NC_134895.1:44988088-44990588 GCF_041734735.1 Babylonia areolata | reverse complement strand
AGCTGTTTCCAAGAGAGGGAAAATGAAAAGGGAGGCTTTCTTCAAACACATTTCCCCATCAACACTTAAACTCCAAAAAGCTGTTTCTAAGAGAGGGCAAAAAAAGAGATAGACTTACTTCAAACACAATCCCTCCATCAACACTTAAACTACAAAAAGCCGTTTCCAAGAGAGGGAAAAAAAGAGATAGACTTACTTCAAACACAATCCCTCCATCAACACTTAAACTACAAAAAGCCGTTTCCAAGAGAGGGCAAAGGAAAGAGAGACTTACTTCAAACATAATCCCCTCATCAACACTTAAACTGCAAAAAGCCGTTTCGAAGAGATGGCAAAAAGATATAGACTTTCTTCAAACGCAATTCCCCCATCAACACTCAAACTATAAAAGCTGTTTCCAAGAGAGGGAAAATGAAAAGGGAGGCTTTCTTCAAACACATTTCCCCATCAACACTTAAACTGCAAAAGCCGTTTCCAAGAGAGGGCAAAGAAAAGAGAGACTTACTTCAAACACAATCCCCTCATCAACACTTAAACTGCAAAAAGCCGTTTCGAAGAGATGGCAAAAAGATATAGACTTTCTTCAAACACAATTCCCCCATCAACACTCAAACTATAAAAGCTGTTTCCAAGAGAGGGAAAATGAAAGAGAGGCTTTCTTCAAACACATTTCCCCATCAACACTTAAACTCCAAAAAGCTGTTTCTAAGAGAGGGCTAAAAAGATATAGACTTTCTTCAAACACAATTCCCCCATCAACACTCAAACTACAAAAGCCGTTTCAAAGAGAGGGAAAAGGAAAGAGAGGCTTTCTTCAAACACAATCCCCTCATCAACACTTAAACTACAAAAAGCTGTTTCCAAGAGAGGGGGGAAAAAAAAAGAAAAAAGAGAGACTTACTTCAAACACAATTCCCCATCAACACTTAAACTACAAAAGCCGTTTCGAAGAGACAGCAAAAAAGAGATAGACTTCTTCAAACACAATCCCCCCAACAACACTTAAACCACAAAAAAAGCCGTTTCCAAGAGAGGGCTAAAAAGATATAGACTTCTTCAAATACAATCTTCCCATCAACACTTAAACTACAAAATGCCCAAGAGAGGGCAAAAAAAGAGATAGACTTACTTCAAACACAATCCCCCATCAATACTTAAACTGCAAAAACCGTTTCCAGGAGAGGGCAAAATTTATAAAAGAGAGAGACTTACTTTAAATACACCCCCTCCCCCAACCCCCCCCCCCCCCCCCCCCTCCCATCAATACTTACCTCTACACTCCATCTCGCTCACAACGATCGGCTTCCGATCCACTCTGTTTACGCATACCCAGATTCAAACACTCGACTGTTGGCCGCCGTTCTTTTTCTGTCTCTGGAACTTGCAATTGGAATGAACCTCCTCTTTCGCTTCGTCAAGTCTCCACACTCAGCTCTTTCAAGTCTGGCCTTAAAACCCACCTCTTCCTAAAATAGCCTCCCTTGCCTGCCTCTTCCTTGTCTTTAGTTTCTACAGTTTTAGAGTTATGCATGCGTGTGAATGACTGGTGCGAAAGCGCTTTGATTTGTCTCTGCACAAGATTCAGCGCTATATAAATACCATTATTATTATTATCATTAATCTGCGAAAGCCGTTTCCAAGAGAGGACAAAAAGAGAGAGAGACATACTTCATTAAACGAGAGAGAAACGGAGTCTGGCAGTGATGTCGGGCTGTGACCCCTATTCCTTTAACTCCTTCCCTTTAACCCCTCATCCACCCTAGGCTGGAATGAGGAAGTGGTTGCGAGGGGGAGCGGGGCGAGAGGAGGGTGCGGGGGAAAGGGGATGGGAGAGATGGGGGGAAGCGGAAGAAAGAAAGGGTAGATCGAAGATGGTTTAGCTGACATGACATTGACCCTTGACATATTTTGTTTCATTTAACAAATGGCTTTGTTTGCTGCTCTTCGATCACATATGAGCATTCGAGAATATCACTACCACCGCTTTCACATTTCCATGAAATTCGCAAGGTTAAAATCTTTCTAGAGTTTTACGCCTTTGACCACTATAACGAAAGTAATAACCAAATTACAGCCAATCAAAACATAAATCAAATGCAAACATTAGAAGACTCAAGTCTGATAACATATTCAAAACACGCATCAGTGTCATCCTAATAAGATCAACACATATTTGCTGACAAACATCATTTTGGGAAGCCAATAACTCCAGTCAAAATTTCGCCGCCTCATAGTACTCTTGCTTCGGTTTCTACCCTTCATCCAGACTGCTCTATATTCATACGAAGGAAAGACGGGCTTAAAAGCCGAGTGGTTAAAGCGTTGGACTTTCAATCTGAGGGTCCCGGGTTCGAATCTTGGTGACGGCACCTGGTGGGTAAAGGGTGGATATTTTTTTCCGATCTCCCAGGTCAACATATGTGCAGACCTGCTTAGTGTCGGAACCCCCTTCGTGTGTGTACGCAAGCAGAAGATCAAATACGCACGTTAAAATCCCGTA
>NC_134895.1:44960588-44970588 GCF_041734735.1 Babylonia areolata | reverse complement strand
CTGTCTGTCTCTCTGTGTATGAGTGTTTGTCTGTGCAAGTGTGTTTTGCATGTTGTGTGAGTGTGTGTGCGTGTTTGGTTCTCCCTTCTGTTTGTACGGTCTGCACGACGCCTCATCGCGCAATCAACTGAAATTCTTTCCTCCCGCCCTTCATAGAGTCTTCTTCTTCTTCTTCTGCGTTCGTGGGCTGCATCTCCCACGTTCACTCGCATGTACACGAGTGGGCTTTTACGTGCATGACTGTTTTTACCCCGCCATGTAGGCAGCCATACTCCGCTTTCGGGGGTGTGCATGCTGGGTATGTTCTTGTTTCCATAACCCACCGAACGCTGACATGGATTACAGGATCTTTAACGTGCGTATTTGATCTTCTGCATGCATTTACACACGAAGGGGGTTCAGGCACTAGCAGGTCTGCACATATGTTGACCTGGGAGATCGTAAAAATCTCCACCCTTTACCCACCAGGCGCCGTCACCTTGATTCGAACCCGGGACCCTCAGATTGAAAGTCCAACGCTTTAACCACTCGGCTATTGCGCCCGTCCCTTCATAGAGTAGAACTGCGGTCAGACTTGTCCTTACAAGGTAAGTCTCGTTTATAACTTTTTCAATAATAAAAACATGAACCTCAAGCTCGTTGCTGTCCAGTTGTGCCAGTCCCAGTACACGACATGATGTGGATAGCAGGCTGCCAACCAGGATAGAGCCGACTGACGGCTGCCATTGGGCACTTGCCATTCGTTTCCTGTATCATTCAGTCAGATTGCCGGCACACACACACACACACACACACACACACACACACACACACACACACACACACACACACACACACACACACACACACACACACACACACAGTTCTGAGTTCTTCTTCACACACACACACACATACACACACACACACACACACACACACACACACACACACACACACACACACACACACATACACTCAGACAGACATATAACATTTTACATATATGACCGTTTTGTTTATTAGTCATCAGGGTGATCAGTACATTGGTTACAGTGAGAGTACAGGGGCGGTGGGGGTGGGGGGTGGGGGGGGGAATGGGGGGGGAAGTGGGGGAGTGGGGGGATAACTGGGTGTGTCCACAGTGACTGAAGTCATCAGGGTGATCAGTACAATGGTTATAGTGATAGTACTGGTGGGATGGGGCGTGGAGGTGGGTGTGGGGGGTGGGGTGGGAGCGGGGATAACTGGGTGTGTCCACAGTGACTGAAGTCAGCAGTGTGATCAGTACATTGGTTACAGCGAGAGTACTGGGGAGTGAGCGGGGGATGGGGGGGGGGGGGGGGGGGGGGGGCGGGTGTAGCTGGGTGTATCCACAGTGACCTAATTGAATCAGCGGGATCAGTACATTGGTTACTATACACTGATAGTCCAAGGGGAGGTAACTGGGTGTGTCCACAGTGACTGAAGGGTGATCAGTACATTGGTTACAGTAAGAGTACTGGGGGGGCTCGGGGGGGGGGGGGGGGGATGGAGTGGGCTAAATGGGTGTGTCCACAGTGAATGTAGGGTGATCAGTACATTGGTTACAGTGAGAACACTGGGGAGGTGGGGGGCGGGGGGGGGGGGAGGGGCGAACTGGGTGTGTCCACGGTGACTGATGTCAGCAGTGTGATCAGTACATTGGTTACAGTGAGAGTAATGGGGAGGGGGGGATAACTGGGTTTTTGTCTACTGTGACTGAAGCACTGGGGAGGTGGGGGTGTGGGGGGCGGGGGGGGGAGCTAACTGGGTGTGTCCACTGTGACTGAAGTCATCAGTGTGATCAGTACATTGGTTACAGTGAGAGAACTGGGGTGGTGGAGGGTAACTGGGTGTGTCCACAGTGCCTAAAATCATCAGTGTCATCAGTACATTGGTTACAGTGAGAGTACTGGGGGGTTGGGGGCGTGGGGGAGGGGGGAGCGGGGATACTGGGTGTGTCCATAGTGACTGAAGTCATCAGTGTGATCAGTACATTGGTTACAGTGAGAGCACTGGGGAGAGGGGATAACTGGGTGTGTCCACAGTGACTGAAGTCATCAGTGTGATCAGTACATTGGTTACAGTGAGAGTTCTGCGGAGGTGGGGGCGTGGAGGTCTGGGGGTGGGGGCTAACTGGGTGTGTCCACTGTGACTGGTCATCAGTGTGATCAGTACATTGGTTACAGTGAGAGAACTGGGGTGGTGGAGGGTAACTGGGTGTGTCCACAGTGCCTAAAATCATCAGTGTCATCAGTACATTGGTTACAGTGAGAGTACTGGGGGGTTGGGGGCGTGGGGGAGGGGGGAGCGGGGATACTGGGTGTGTCCATAGTGACTGAAGTCATCAGTGTGATCAGTACATTGGTTACAGTGAGAGCACTGGGGAGAGGGGATAACTGGGTGTGTCCACAGTGACTGAAGTCATCAGGGTGATCAGTACATTGGTTACAGTGAGAGCACTGGGGAGAGGGGATAACTGGGTGTGTCCACTGTGACTGGTCATCAGTGTGATCAGTACATTGGTAACAGTGAGAGCACTGGGGAGGGGGGATAACTGGGTGTGTCCACAGTGACTGAAGGGTGATCAATACATTGGTTACAGTGAGAGTTCAGCGGAGGGAGGGGAGGGAGGGGGGATAACTGGGTGTATCCACAGTGACTGAAGGGTGATCAGTACATTGGTTACAGTGAGAGTTCTGCAGAGGGAGGGGAGGGAGGGGGGATAACTGGGTGTATCCACAGTGACTGAAGGGTGATCAGTACATTGGTTACAGTGAGAGTTCTGCAGAGGGAGGGGAGGGAGGGGGGATAACTGGGTGTATCCACAGTGACTGAAGGGTGATCAGTACATTGGTTACAGTGAGAGTTCTGCAGAGGGAGGGGAGGGAGGGGGGATAACTGGGTGTATCCACAGTGACTGAAGGGTGATCAGTACATTGGTTACAGTGAGAGTTCTGCAGAGGGAGGGGAGGGAGGGGGGATAACTGGGTGTATCCACAGTGACTGAAGGGTGATCAGTACATTGGTTACAGTGAGAGTTCTGCAGAGGGAGGGGAGGGAGGGGGGATAACTGGGTGTATCCACAGTGACTGAAGGGTGATCAGTACATTGGTTACAGTGAGAGTTCTGCAGAGGGAGGGGAGGGAGGGGGGATAACTGGGTGTATCCACAGTGACTGAAGGGTGATCAGTACATTGGTTACAGTGAGAGTTCTGCAGAGGGAGGGGGAGGGAGGGGGGATAACTGGGTGTATCCACAGTGACTAAATTGAATCAGCGGGATGAGTACATTGGTTACTATACAGTGATAGTCCCAGGGGAGGTAACTGGGTGTGTCCACAGTGACTAAATTGAATCAGCGGGATGAGTACATTGGTTACTATACAGTGATAGTCCCAGGGGAGGTAACTGGGTGTGTCCACAGTGGCTGAAGGGCGATCAGTACATTGGTTACAGTGAGAACACTTGTGGGGTGGGGGTGGGAGCGGGAATAACTAAGTGTGTCCACAGTGACTGAAGTCATCAGTGTGATCAGTACATTGGTTACTATTCAGTGAGAGTCCCAGGGGAGGTAACTGGGTGTGTCCACAGTGAGTAAAGTCAGCAGGGTGATCAGTACATTGGTTACAGTGAGAGCACTGGTGGGGTGGGGGCGTGGGGGTTGGGGGTAACTGGGTGTGTCCACAGTGACTGAAGTCAGCAGGGTGATCAGTACATTGGTTACAGTGAGAGTACTGGGGAGGGAGCGGGGGGGGGGGGGGGGGGCGGGGATACTGGGTGTGTCCATAGTGACTGAAATCATCAGGGTGATCAGTACATTGGTTACAGTGAGAGTACTTGGGGGGTCGGGGGTGACGGAGGGGGGGGGGGGGTGACGGGGGTGGGGGGGTGGGGGGGGTAACTGGGTGTGTCCACAGTGACTGAAGGGTGATCAGTACTTTGGTTACAGTGAGAGTTCTGCGGAGGGAGGGGAGGGAGGGGGGATAACTGGGTGTGTCCACAGTGACTGAAGTGTGATCAGAACATTGGTTACAGTGAGAGTATTGAGTATTGGAGGGGTGGGGGGATAACTGGGTGTGTCCACAGTGACTGAAGGGTGATCAGTACATTGGTTACAGTGAGAGCACTGGTGGGGTGGGGGCGTGGAGGTGGGTGTGTGTGGGTGGGTGGGGGTGGGAGCGGGGATAACTTGGTGTGTCCACAGTGACTGAAGTCATCAGGGTGACCAGTACATTGGTTACTTTACAGTGAAAGTCCCAGGGGAGGTGACCGGGTGTGTCCACAGTGACTGAAGTCATCAGGGTGACCAGTACATTGGTTACTATACAGTGAAAGTCCCAGGGGAGGTGACCGGGTGTGTCCACAGTGACTGAAGTCATCAGGGTGACCAGTACATTGGTTACTATACAGTGAAAGTCCCAGGGGAGGTGACCGGGTGTGTCCACAGTGACTGAAGTCATCAGGGTGACCAGTACATTGGTTACTATACAGTGAAAGTCCCAGGGGAGGTGACTGGGTGTGTCCACAGTGACTGAAGTCATCAGGGTGACCAGTACATTGGTTACTATTCAGTGAAAGTCCCAGGGGAGGTGACCGGGTGTGTCCACAGTGACTGAAGTCAGCAGAGTGATCAGTACATTGGTTACAGTGAGAGTACTGGGGAGGGAGCGGGGGGGTCGGGGGGGGTGGGAGTGGGGTGGGGGGGAGGGGGGTAACTCGGTGTGTCCACAGTGACTGAAGGGTGATCGGTACATTGGTTACAGTGAGAGTTCTGCAGAGGGAGGGGGGTGGGGGGATAACTGGGTGTGTCCACAGTGACTGAAGGGTGATCAGTACATTGATTACAGTGAGAGTTCTGCAGAGGGAGGGGAGGGAGGGGGGATAACTGGGTGTGTCCACAGTGACTAACTTGAATCAGCGGGATCAATACATTGGTTACTATACAGTGATAGTCCCAGGGGAGGTAACTGGGTGTGTCCACAGTTGCTGAAGGACGATCAGTACATTGGTTACAGTGAGAGGAGGGGGGATAACTTGGTGTGTCCACAGTGAATGAAGTCATCAGGGTGACCAGTACATTGGTTACTTTTCAGTGAAAGTCCCAGGGGAGGTGACCGGGTGTGTCCACAGTGACTGAAGTCATCAGAGTGATCAGTACATTGGCTACAGTGAGAACACTGGGGAGGTGGGGGTGGGGGGACGAGGGGGGAGGGGGGGGGGGGGGCAGGGGAGACTGGCAGGGGATAGCTGTGTGTGTGTCCACAGTGACTGAAGTCAGTAGTGTCATCAGTACATTGATCACAGACAACAGACGGCGGTATCCCTGATGAAAAGACCGGCTGTCGGGCGACGGAACCATGAAGAGAATTCAATGTGATCGGAGGAGGAATGTGTGTGTGTGTGTGTGTGTGTGTGTGTGTGTGTGTGTGTGTGTGTGTGTGTGTGTGTGTGTGTGTGTGTGTCTGTATGCGTGTGTCTGTGTGTGTGCGTGTGTCTGTGTGTATGCGTGTGTGTGTGTGTGTGTGTGTGTGTGTGTGTGTGTGTGTGTGTGTGTGTGTGTGTGTGTGTGTGTGTGTGTGTGTGTGTGTGTGTGTGTGTGTGTGTGTCCGTGTTCGCGCACGCGTGTTTATCTATATCTTTCTTTTCACACCCTCTTCCACTTTAAACAGATCCCTTCTCCCCTTTTCTAAGGTCATAGCTGTTTCTAATTTTTCATTGATTAAATTTTTCTCTGTCTGTCTCGACAAGTTGATTTTATTTTAGTTTGTCTGTATTCACTTGTCTGTTTAGTCTTCACGTCTCTCTCCCTCTATGTCTCTATTTATCAGTCTGTCTGTCTGTATGCCAGCCTGTCTGTCTGCCAGTCTGCCTCTCAGTGAGTCTGTCTGTCATTTCTTTTCAAACTCCCCTCCACACCCACACCCCACACCCCACCCCATCACAACCCCCCTACACCCCACACCCCACCCGACTCTCTCCCTCCTCCTCTTGACTGAGTTTGTCCAAAACTGCCCAGTGATGATGAGAGAAGCTGGGTGAGTCAACACTAATCGGACTGAATCAGCAAAGTGTTCGCGACGGTGATCACAGACACACACACACACACACACACACACACACACACACACACACACACACACACACACACACACACAACGCTGTATGTGAATACAGGACCAGACTGGCTAGACTGGCTGGTTGGCTGGGTGATTGGGCTTGGGGGAGGAGGAGAATTTACACTGATCGAAAGGGGAGTGGCGGGGAGGGGGGTGGGTTCTGTGCGTGTGCATATGATTATAGTGTGTGTGTGTGTAGTACGTGTGTGTGTGTGTGTGTGTGTGTGTGTGTGTGTGTGTGTGTGTGTGTGTGTGTGTGTGTGTGTGTGTGTGTGTGCTTGAATGTCTGCTTGTGTATGGGTAGGTGTACAAAATGGGTATGTGTGCGCACGTGCGAACGTGCTCTTTATAACTGTGATGTCCACGTGTGATATCCAGTACGTTTTTGAATTGATCTTTTGCATACTTTTCGAATTTATTGGGTTTTGTGGGTTTTTTTGTGTTTTGTTTTGTGTGTGTGTGATCCATTGCTCACTTTATCGAATTAATTGGGTTTTGTGGTGTGTTTATTTATTTTTTTTTTTTTTCGCGTACTTGTCCTTGTGCATGCGTGTATTTATTTGAAGAGAGCTGAGAGTGTATCTCTCTCTTTTTCTCCTGTCTCTCTTTGTCTTCCTCTGTCTCTGTCTCTGTCTCTCTGTCTCTCTCTCTCTCTCTCTGTTCTCTGTTCTCCTCACTAGAAATAACAGAAAATGCATCTTCCCTGTCTCCCCCTCCACCTCTTCCCCCCTCCCCCACCACACACACACCCCCGCCCGCCCCCACTTCCCCCCCCCCCCCCCCCCTCATACATACACATCGACAGAACACTCCATCTCTGACTGTTTGTATCCTCTCAGCGATGGTTGCAGGACCAGTGCCAGACTTCAAAAGACGATGCAAAGCCACACTGAATTACAGGCTTCACAAAAAAACTTGCGGACCACTTTGCAAACTTTGCATGTTCTTGGTACGTGGTCATATTGAAGTGATGCTGAATTTTGGTCCAACGACGACAAACACCATGCAGCAATTGTGATAAGCACTACTGATCATGACCAGAGGTATTTTCTATCGTCTTTCTCCACAGCTATCGTGTGCAGCCATTGTGATAAGCACTACTGATCATGACCAGAGGTATTTTCTATCGTCTTTCTCCACAGCTATCGTGTGCAGCCATTGTGATAAGCACTACTGATCATGACCAGAGGTATTTTCTATCGTCTTTCTCCACAGCTATCGTGTGCAGCCATTGTGATAAGCACTACTGATCATGACCGGAGGTATTTTCTAGCGTCTTTCTCCACAGCTATCGTGTGCAGCCATTGTGATAAGCACTACTGATCATGACCAGAGGTATTTTCTATCGTCTTTCTTCACAACTATCGTGTGCAGCCATTGTGATAAGCACTACTGATCATGACCGGAGGTATTTTATATCGTCTTTCTCCACAACTATCGTTTCTAAACTGCATGTGGTTCGTCCGTCGGGATCGACGAGGACCATCTTGTCATCCTGGGCGTGGGTGGGTTGGGATCTGTGGGTGCGCAGATGACTGGTCAGGCCAATCCGCGCCCGGAAGGTTCTGACGCAGTGTGGACAGGGGATGGTGGCGGCTGTCGGGGACTTGCTGGCACTGCTTTTCCTGGCCTGACTGCGTTGCTCTGCTGCAGCGATTCTGTTGGCCTCGTTTCTAAACTACCGAATAACTGAAAGACCACTTGGCAACTTCCATACTCTCTCCATGGTATGGGGTCATGTTGAAGTGATGCTGAAGTTTCGGCCAACAACGTCAAACACCATGCAGACAGTGTGATGTGTACCACTCATCATAACTCGAGGCACTTTTAAGCATCTTTCATTGCGCCGAATCTATAGCCATCGTTTCCAAACTTCACAACTGTAACTTTTTGGACTGAAACATCTTTTTTTTTCAGACCTATTTTCCAGCTCTCTCTCTCACTTTCTTTCCTTCTCTCCCCGCTCTCTCTCTCTCTCTGTGTGTGTGTGTGTGTGTGTGTGTGTGTGTGTGTGTGTGTGTGTGTGTGTGTGTGTGTGTGTGTGTGTGAGAGTGAGTCAGTGCCTGTGACAGCCGTGTCTACATTCCATAAGAGGCCAGTGAGCAGGCCACAGGCAGCCTACAGAATTCACATCATCTCTCCAGTTGGTACATATTCTTTTGATAGCCGAGTGGTTAAACAGCGTTGGACTTTTTTTTTCTGCCCCATCATCTGCACCGTTTCAGTGGCATTACTCCCACGCCGCTCATTTAGATTCACCCATACACGACCACACCCGGGTTCGTCCGTCGCAGTTCCAGCGTCGGCAGTCCACAGGGAGCCATCGATGTTAGGTCGCCACGAGGCCACACACCAGAGGAGACCCTGCACTGCTGCTGAGTCACTTCGGTGGTGTTCAGTGGTGCCTGTTCTAATTTAACGTACTTAGGACACCACCTACTAAGCCCCCTACTAACGACATTAATGGCTTAGTCGCGGAGCCAGACTTAGTGAGCGTCCCTCCCAGAGTGGAGACCGCCACCACGTCCCTCAAACAACAGTTCCCCATGAATCTGCCGACACTGAAAACATTGACAGGACTCACCCCAAGCACGGAAGTGGAGGGGTATCGAAACTGAGGTCACAATGAGAGCAGGGCATGAAAGGCCACAGACTTTGAGACTGTTTTGTTTCTATTGGTGATGATGAAGGAACAGCGTTGGACTTTTAATCTGAGGGTCCCGGGTTCGAATCTCGGTAACGGCGCCTCGTGTGTAAAGTGTGAAGATTTTTCCCTTAACCCAGGGCAACATATGTGCGGACGTGCAAGTGCCTGATCCCCCCTTTGTGTGTGTGTGTATATATATATATATATATATATATATATATATATATATATGCACGCATAATATATTAGATACGTTCATTACAGATCCTGTAATCTATGTCAGCGTTCGGTGGGTTATGAAAACAAGAACATACCCTACGTGCGCATCCCCGAAAATGGAGTATGTGCTCTCTGCATGGCGGGGTAAATAAACAAAACGGTCACACACGTCAAATGCTAAATGTCTGTCTGAGTGTGTATGTGTGCGTGCCTGACGTCTGAATAAAGGACACGGGAAACTTCTTCTTCTTCTTCTGCGTTCGTGGGCTTCAACTCCCACGTTCACTCGTATATACGCGAGTGGGCTTTTTACGTGAATGACCGTTTTTACCCCGCCATGTAGGCAGCCATACTCCGATTTCGGGGGTGTGCATGCTGGGTATGTTCTTGTTTCCATAATCCACCGAACGCTGATATGGATTACAGGATCTTTAACGTGCGTATTTGATCTTATGCTTGCGTATACACACGAAGGGGGTTCAGGCACTGGCAGGTCTGCACATATGTTGACCTGGGAGATCGTAAAAATCTCCACCCTTTACCCACCAGGCGCCGTCACCGTGATTCGAACCCGGGACCCTCAGATCGAAAGTCCAACGCTTTAACCATTCGGCTATGGCGCCCGTCTGACACAGGAAACAAATGATGAGAGCATAATGCCTCGGCTCTACCCAGGTAGGCAGCCAGTTGTCACAGATGACCCCTTGCTTGTAAAGCTTGGTCTCCGACCGAGGGTAGGGGATATCTTAGTGTTCATATCATTCCGCTTTTATCACTTCTACATTGTACAGCGCAGTTGAGCACGTTTTACATGGAAAAGCACTTTATAAATTCATCATTATCTTCTTATGATGATGATGATGATTATCATAATCATTATTATTATCATTATC
Source organism: Babylonia areolata (assembly GCF_041734735.1). Lineage (NCBI taxonomy): Eukaryota > Metazoa > Mollusca > Gastropoda > Neogastropoda > Buccinidae > Babylonia > Babylonia areolata. Next base: position 44,960,711 of record NC_134895.1, on the reverse strand, counting down.
ACTATTAGTTGTAGTATTGTTGGTAGTGGAAGAAGTAGTAGGAGTATTGTATTTGTATTTCTTTTTATCACAACAGATTTCTCTGTGTAAAATTCGGGCTGCTCTCGCCAGGGAGACCGCGTC
>NC_134895.1:44938088-44943088 GCF_041734735.1 Babylonia areolata | reverse complement strand
ATTGCACCTGCCAGACTGTCTATCACTGTGTCTGTCTGTCTGTCTCTTTTTGGGTTTTGTCTGTCTGTGTCTCTCTGTGTCTATGTCTGTCTGTGTCTGTCTGTCTGTCTGTCTGTCTTTGTCTTGTCTGTCTGCTTCTCTCTCTCTCTTTCTCTGTCTCCCGCCCATCCCTCCATCTGTCTGTCTTTTTCTCTGCCATCTCTGTGTCTGTGTGTTCGCTTTGTGTCTACGTACGTGCCTGTCTGTTTCTATCTATCTGTCTGTCTTTTGGTCTGTCTCCTTGTGTCTGTGCGTTGCTCTGTCTGTCTGCCTGTCTCTCTGTTTCTCTTTCTCTTCCTCACTCACTCCTTTCCCCTCACTCCACTCCCTGCTCCCACCCCCACCCCCCCCCACCCCGAACCCCACCTCCATCGCTCTGTTATCCACCCCCACCACCCTCAGAAAACAGACGGTTCATTGGAAACAGTTCCAGCTCCACAGTTTCAAGGAGATGTCAGAGCGTACGGACTGATCCGTATGAGTCACACCACATCTGTGAAGTCATAAGTAAGTATCAGTATCAGTAACTCAAGGAGGCATCACTGCGTTCGGACAAATCTACACCACATCTGCTAAGCAGATGCTTGACAAGCAGCGTAACCAAACGCGCTTAGTCAGGCCTTGAGAGAGAAAAAAAAGTGTGTGTATATGTATATAAAGATGTGAATAATAAAGAAAAGAAAAAAGATAATAATAATAATAATAATAATAATAATAATAATAATAATAATAATAATAATAAAGAACAGAAACGAAAAAAGAAACAAACAATTATGGAAAAACAAAAAAAATGTAAATGAAAATAAATAAAATTAATAAACAAATGATAAATAGATAGATAAATAAATGAATATAACAATGATAACTATCAAAAGAATAAGATTTTTTTTTAAAAGACAATAAATAGGTAAATAAATAAATAGATAAATATAAAAATTAAAAAAAAGACGGCAGATGCCTGACCTTCGACCTTCGCATAATAAACGCAGCGCGCTGATCCGGCCGTGGAACCCCCCCCCCCCTTCCTTCTCCCAACCTCCTCGCCCCTCCCCCCCCCCGCCCCCATCCCCCACCCCCCAGTGTGAAAACCAGTGAGTGCTGTATATCTCTCCCATCTAGAGGGGTGGGGGTGGTGTTAGAGAGTGGTGGTGGGGGGGCGAGTGGGAGTGTGTGTGTGTGTGTGTGTGTGTGTGTTGGAGGTATGGGGGTGGGGGGGGGATGTGGGGGGGAGGGATGGGCTTCTGGGGTTTTCAGGTCAGCACGTGACTGACTCGGTTTGTTCTATCTTTTGTTTGGGGGTTCAGTAAGGGGGGGGGGGGGGGGGGGGGGGGGGTGTGTCCAGAAACGCCATCCATGCAAGGCAGGCGGAGGAGGACAAAAGGGGGGGGGGGGGGATGGTGGGCGGTGTAAGGGCGGTGTCAAAGGAAGAGTGTTTCAGTAACTCCCACCTCTGAACTCTTGACCCCGGCGGTTTTGATTAGTTTGTTTATTTATTTATTTGTGTGTTTATTTGGTTACCGATGACCATTTTTACGCCGCCATGTAGGCAGCCATACTCCGCTTTCGGGGGTGTGCTTGCTGGGTATGTACTTGTTTCCAAAGCCCACCGAACGCTGACATGGATTACAGGATCTGTAACGTGTGTATTTGATCTTTTGTTTGCGTATACACACGAAGGGGGTTCGGGCACTAGCAGGTCTGCACATATGTTGACCTGGGAGATCGTAAAAATCTCCACCCTTTACCCACCAGGCGCTGTCACCGAGATTCGAACCCGAGACCCTCAGATTGAAAGTCCAACGCTTTAACCATTCGGCTATTGCGCCCGTCATATAAAGTGAACAAACACCTGCACTTTCAAGAGATGGAATATACAGAAGAAAAAAAAAACATGTATGCATTTCTTATCTCAAATTAGTGGACCACGGATCTTGTGACTACACGTGCTGAGATGGTGCTGACTGTAAAATGATTATACCTATATCGGATTTATGTGCCATTTATTATTTAAAAAAAAAAAAAAAATTCTCCACCAATGTTCGCATGGCTCTAAAGTGATTGAAAACTATAGATACTACACATATCGAGTTTTAGTAGATGCGTAATGTGAAGTGTGCTGGCTGCTACTTTTTTTCTTTTCTTTTGTTTTTCTTTTTTTTTATACGAAAATGTATTATCTTTGTTTTCGCTTCGTGTTTAAATGAACAACAAATGTTGATTTATGAATGACGTTTCTGTTCCACTGATGACTTTTGTATCTGAAATTATCGTTTGTTTGACATGCTCGCATGCTACGGTTTGATATGGTACTCAGTGTGAAACTCCTATGCGCTGTTGATTAAATAAAAGCAATACATCTACTGATACAATTCTGCAGTGTGCTGATGATGTTGATGAAAGCAGAATAGCAGAGACGCGCAACTTTGCATTTAACTCTCGCTTCACTGGGGAGTCAGTGTAGGGTGCGGTGGTGAGGAGAAATGTGATCAGTACGTGGGACTCTGAGAGTCAGACGGGCAGCATTGTTTTGAAGTTTTTGAATTCGCTGAAGAATATTATGTTGACAGCCTATAAGAAGAGAATTACAGTAGCCAATTCGTGACATCACAAAAGCAGAAATTAGAGTTTTAGTAGTTTCCATGTGTCTGTCTGTCTGTCTGTCTGTATCTCTGTTTGTCTGTCTGTCTCTCTGTTTGTCTGTCTGTCCATCTGTTTTGCTTTCGTTGTCTCTACTATTTCATGATTATGTTTCTATAGATGTGTGTTTCTCTTTTCTCCCTGTTTCTGTATCTGTTTCTTTCTTTTCTTCTTTTTGTCCCTTTCTCTGTATCTCTGTCTGTCTCTGTCTCTTCTCCATTATCCCTGTCTGTCTCTGTCTCTTCTTCATTATCCCTGTCTGTAACAATTTAGAAGATGATATTCACCTTTTAGACAATTGTGTAAAGTACAATACTTACAGACACAGATTCCTAATCGATATATGTCGTCCAAATGCAAAGCCTAGTGAATTGATCCTTCTAACAGAAATACAGCCAAGGCTGGCGAAATTTGTTCATGAATGTTTCTCTTCTTAATATGCTCATGTTTATGTTTCATTGTGTCTTATAAACTTTAAGGGTTTTATGACAATAAAAACTATTCTATTCTATTCTTCTCCGTCTGTCTGTCTGTTATCTGTCTGCCTGTATCTGTGTGTTTGTCTGTCTATATCTTCGGTATTTCTTTGCATCTGTGTGTTTGCTCTTTGTCTGTTTGTTTATTGTTGTTGTTGTTTTTGGTTGTTGTTTTTTTTATCTGTCTGCCCATCCGTCTGTTCATTTTGTCTGTCTTTGCGTCATTCTATCATTCTCTCCTTGTCTACATTTTGTCTATCTCTCTGTGTCAGTCTATCTACCTGCTTCTATAGATGTCTATTTCTTGTTTTCTGTCTCTGTCTGTCTCTCTGTCGAAAGTTCTTTTTTTATGTTTTTTTTGTTTTTGTTTTTGTTTTTCTGTTTGCATTTATATTTTTCTGTCTGTGATTATCGGCGTTGGGATGGTTCTCAAAGGTCAACTAGTCCCCAAGGGTGCAGCACTAAGAGCCAGTGCAATTTTTCCTCCTAGTTATAGAGTCATAGTCCTTCACAACAGACTAAGCTGTAAAAGATTTCCCTCTGCGTTGGAGAAACCATTGATAATACAGTTCTCACTTTTGGAGAAATCATTGACAATAGAGCTCTCACTTTGCTGTTGGTCCAACTGTAAACTTATGTCAATCTGTGATATAACCCCTACGTAATTATGGACGCGAAAAAATGCACTAAATGTACCTGGTGTGATGGTCTGTGTGTCCCTTCCTTTGCAGACGGATGGCCATGGGGAGAGAGAGAGCGAGCGAGAGAGAGAGAGAGGAGATAGAGGAGGTATATGGGAGACAACGAGAAAGGAAAGGGAAGGTAAGAGAGAGAGAGAGTGAACGATTGAAGATAGAGATAGATAGAAAGACAGAGAGAGAGGACGATAGTGTGAAAGATTGAAGATAGATAGATAGATAGATAGATAGATAGATAGATAGATAGATAGATAGATAGAGAAGACGAGAGTGTGAAAGATTGAAGATAGACAGATAGATAGATAGGGAGAGAGAGAGAGAGAGAGAGAGAGAGAGAGAGAGAGAGAGAGAGAGGACGAGAGTGTGAAAGATTGAAGATAGATAGATAGAGAGAGAGAGAGAGAGGGGGGGGGGGTAGGGAAGAGAGCAGTGGAGGGTCAGATAGTGGGAGATGGAAAGACTGAGTGGATCTGAGAGTGAACGAGTCAGACAGATAGAAAGGGAGAGAAAGAGTGACAGAGAAGGAGAGAAAGATTAAGAGTCGAAGAAGAAGAAGGAGGTGCAGGAATAGAAAAAGAAGAAGAAGGTGAAGAAGAAGAAGAAATCGAAAAATAGAGGGGTAGAGAAATTTGCAAAGAAGGTGGAGGAGGAGGAAGAGGAGGAGGAGGAGAAGAAGAAGAAGAAGAAGAAGAAGAAGAAGAAGAAGAAGAAGAAGAAGAAGAAGAAGAAGAAGAAATAAAGAAAGTAAGAGCTAACTAAAGTGGAAGAGTAATTTAGTGGCGAAGGGAAAAGTAATAAGCACATCAATCACAGGCCCTCAGGGGGGATATCAAAAACCAGTTCATCACCGAGTGAAACAGTTCAAAGCCGATGGGAAGGAGCGATATATGTTCATCGGTGAGTGAGTACAGTTATCTGACTCCAGACACAGCATAACACAAGACACCAAGGGAATGTGTGTGTGTGTGTGTGTGTGTGTATGTGTGTATGTGTGCGCGCGCGCGGGTGTGTGTCTGCATGTGTGTATGTATCTCTGTGTGTGTGTGTGTGTGTGTGTGTGTGTAGTTGAGAGTTTGAATGGGGGGTTGTTGGGGGGGGGGGGGGGGCACTGAAGAGATAGAGACAGGGGAATGAGAGAGGGAAGAGAGAT
>NC_134895.1:44920588-44928088 GCF_041734735.1 Babylonia areolata | reverse complement strand
GGGCGTGGGGGGGTGGGGTGTAGGGTGAGGGTTGACAGCAAATCAAGCCCTTGCAAATATCTGCCACGAATCCTGCCTGAAAACTTTGTTTAATAATAATAATAATAATAATAATAATAATAATGTACAGTTATATAGCGCCCTTTCTCTCTGAGAGCTCAGGGCGCTTTTCATGAAAGAAAAACATTACAAATTAACATAACACTTTCATGGCCACTCTTTCTCAAAAAAACCCCCTCCCCCCCCCACCCACTCCCACTCTCCCCCTCCCACTCTACATACATCCAAAGTGAGCTGACATGGGTGGTGTTGGAGAACAAGGAAGCTGAGAGTGCTTACAGATAGGTTTTAAAAAGATGAGGTTTTTTTTTAGTGATGAGCGAAAAGCTCATTGGGAGTTACCAAAGTGAACAGCAAGCAGCAGAACCGATGACGCGCGGCGGTCAGAGCTTTAAATTTCTAGAAGCACGCGCGCCGTTTATCAACGAAAAGGACAATCGCACGCGCACAGTGCTTTATCTTCTGTGTGAGATTGGGGCCTTCATTTACATACAGAGTGGCGTGTCGACAGACAGTAGCTCGGCAGATGATAATGAGAGTGATCAGAAAAAGATTTAGACGGGGGGGCGGGGGGTAGGGGGGAGGGGGGGCGGAGGAGGGCGAATGTTATGCTTCCTGAAACTTAATCAGCAGGGGGAACAGTCTGTTGTTAACTCGCTGAATTGTCGCCTCCCTCCACCCTTACCCCCCCCCTCCCACTTCCTCCACCAAACTGTCGCCAGCGACAATTCATCGATTAACATTGCTCTCCCAAAATGTCGTTACTGTGGTAGTAAATTCCAATCTTTATTACGAAATATTGATGATATTGAAGGCAATGAAGATCGGTGTAAAGATGTGACATGAAACTGCTGAGGAGAGAAGGAAGCTTCAGATAGTAAAGAGACACATTGAGAGAAGGGAGAGAGAGAGGGACTGAGAGAGAGAAGGGGGGGGGACTGAGAGAGAAACACACACACACACACACACACACACACACACACACACAGAGGGAAAGAGAGGAATTCACACACACACACACACACACACACACACACACACACACAGGGAGAGAGAGGGGAGAGGGAAAGAGAGGAATTAAGAGAGAGAGAGCAATTGAGAGAGAGAGAGAGAGAGAAAGAGAGAGAGAGAGAGAGAGAGAGAGCGAGAGAGAGAGAGAGAGAGAGAGAGAGAGAGAGAGAGAGAGAGAGAGAGAGAGAGAGAGAGAGGAGCCAACAGTTCATGAATGCAACATTCAATAACTCACAATCGGAAGCGCTCTGAAATGACACAATGACAATTGGATGGCAACTTTAGTAACATGATTATAATCATGCTGGATTTTCGACTGGGAAGACGTGAGTTACAGTCCCATCAGAGGTGTTCTTTTTTTTTTTTTTTTTTTTTTTTGCCCATGACCGGATCCTTCCCAGTGTTGAATGTGTCATGGGCTCAAATGAGAAGACTGAATCCACACAGTGCAGTATCATCCACCTCACGGTTTTGGGACTGTTGCTCAAATTTCCTGACCAACACTGCAGGTGTCTGCATCTCTCGGGCCTGGTTGACGCCAGGATACATGATGAAAGGAAGTGCAGAGTAGGCTACAGCCTTGTCACGTAGTCCCAATCGTAAAATGGACCTCTATTTCAGCATCGTCATCATCATCATCATCATCATAATCATCGTCGTCGTCGTCGTCGTCGTTGTCGTCATCCTCATTCGTCTGCCAGTGCTGAGACTGCGGAATACTAGTCCAGGTGTGGCTGTGTATAGAGGAATCGGAGTGACGGGCGTAATAGCCGAGTGGTTAAAGCGTTGGACTTTCAGTCTGAGGGTCTGAGGGACCTGGGTTCGAATCACGGTGACGGCGCCTGGTGGGTAAAGGGTGGGGATTTTTACGATCTCCCAGGTCAACATATGTGCAGACCTGCTAGTGCCTGAACCCCCTTCGTGTGTAAATGCATGCAGAAGATCAAAATTAATACGCACGTTAAAGAACCTGTAATCCATGTCAGCGTTCGGTGGGTTATGGAAGCAAGAACATACCCAGCATGCACACTCCCGAAAGCGTAGTATGACTGCCTACATGGCGGGGTAAAAACGGTCATGCACGTAAAACCCCACTCGTGTACATGCGAGTGAACGTGGGAGTTGCAGCCCACGAACGCAGAAGAAGGAATGACGGAATGAGCAAAGTGGGAGGACTGCCACTGAAAAGTACATAAGATGCAGCAGATCAGACACAAAAAAAGCTGTACAGAACTCGCCAGCAAAATCCAGCAACCTCCCAATTTTGTTTGTCAACAGATAGTGAAATCAAACCAATACAATCCTCTCAAAACCAGTAAACCGCGTGGCCAAGATTAACAGAGCAGAGCAGAACAGCCGATCTGATCGCGGTTAGAGCTTAACCTTCTGTACGCGTGACGTCTGTCAAGGAGCTGACACGCTCTTTCTACTCTTGTCCTCGTGATAAGACGTGGCCTACATTTACATACAGAGTGGTGTGTCGACATACTTGGGGCAGGTGATGAGAGCGAACAGGAAAAAAAAAGAGAGAAAAGATATACTGAAGGAGCGACTGGTTTGCTTTTCAGAAGCGAATCTGTATGGGGCGGCTCTCTGTGATCACTGTCCGATGTACCTCCGCCAAAACAAAGGGAAAATAGTCATGAATTTAGACATTGTTGAAAGTGACTTGCTGCAACGTAACGCAACAGGGAACGTTCATGTAACTTTGCACTGTCAGAAAAATTGCGCTGACAAAGTTACGCAACCTTCCAATATCACGCGAAACACTTCAACCAGCAACCATTCATTAAGAATTACACCCAGTCGGGCAGCTGCCATAGCAGCATTAATGCCTAAGACAGCATAGTGGAGACTTGCACAGTCAGCTAAATATCACGGTGATAGGAGGCACACACACACACACACACACACACCTTCAGTCAACAGGTCACGGGCCAGTGTGTCTCCCCACCCCACCCACCAGTGTCATTTATCACTGGATCTAATGCCTGACTTTCTTGTTTGTCCTCGTTGCCAGGACATCCATTTCCATACAAATAGACGCTGAGACATTGAGACACATGATGGGTGTGGACGTTAAGGGGAACGCTTTGCTTTCTGTAGCCGACTTGAAAGAGAGAGGAACAGAGAGAGAGAGAAGAGTGGGAGACTGGGAGAGAGAGAGAGAGACAGAGACAGACAGACAGAAACAGAGACAGAGAAGAGTCGGGGTTGGCACAGGAATCGAGAGACAGCATTTTACAATCGGATCTGACGTATGTGTCATGAGTTAAAGTGTTGCTTTTGCTTTCTGTAGCGAAAGAGACAGAGACAGAGATAGAGAGAGAGAGAGAGAGAGGTGGGGGGGGGAGAGGGTTGGCACAGAGATCGAGAGACAGCATTGCACAATCGGATCGGACGTGTGTGTCAGTTAAAGTGTTCTTTTTGCACGTGTGGTTTTAGACAATCGTGTCTTGAGTAATGGTAAGTTGAAAGAATGGCGACAGGCAATAGCTTTTCAAAACTGTTTGTCTGGAACCAGGGAAATTAAAAGCCGTTGTGGTGACTGACATGATCATTAAAAAAAAAAAAAAATTGATCAAGAAACATGTACGTATACAAAAATAAATTGCAGAATAGAAGAACAGGACCGTCTTCAAGAACAACTACAAAACATGAAGGTAAAAAGTATGACAACGTTCGTCACTGGAGCACAAAACAAAATTACAAAGACCTTTTCACTTACAAGGGCCTTTATCTGAAGTGTACGTGTGCAGGTTTGAATTACCCCAGTTTGTTTGAACCTTAACTTAAAACATTTGGGGAGGAAAATGACTTTTTATTGTATTTTTCTTTGCGGTGCTTTGATCTCTTGTGTGCGTACACACACGAAGGGGGTTCAGGCGCAAGCGTGTCTGCACATATGTTGACCTGGGAGATCGAAAAAATCTCCCTCCTTTACCCACCAGGCGCCGTTATCGAGATTCGAACCCAGGACCTTCGGTTCAACGCTTTAACCACTCGGCCACTGTGCCTGTGTTTAGAATCTAGACTCAAAGCATTTGCAATGCAAGCATTAACAGTCATTCAACAGCCTGCAAATCGCCAGAATACGTTTTGGCAGAAAAAGGCAATAATTACTTATCCATCTCCATTATTCATTTATTTATTTATTTATGTAAGCTTATCTATTATTTATTCACCTTTTTTTTCTTTTTTTTTTCTCAAGGCCTGACTAAGCGCGTTGGGTTACGCTGCTGGTCAGGCATCTGCTTGGCAGATGTGGTGCTGCGTATATATAAATGCAGTGACGCCTCCTTGAACTACTGAAACTGAAACCATCTCCATCTACCTGTTCCTGACTTTTTGCCACCACGTTACTGAAGATTGTTGGACATGATTGTCGGTTTCGTCTTAAATTTCACTTCCTTCCATAAAACGTTTTTGTGGGCTTTTTTTTTTCGTGAACACAAAACACTCTTTCTTTCCTGTTGAAATGATCACCTCTAAAGCATTGTCCTTCTTCCGAAAAATCCTTCCTGCTGAGTTGAGAAAGATAAGGTATAAGGGTTTTTGGATGTAAAAAAAAAATCTGTTTAAGGGTGGTAGTTTTCTAACGTTTGATCAGAAAAGGAAAGAAATTTATGTCCGTCTTGTGTGGTTTATATGGCTTTGTTTTCGGGTGGGTTCTTTAAGTTTTGATTTTTTTTTTTCTTTCTATTGTTTTCAATTCTTAGTTTCTTCTGGGTGGTGTTTTCTGGGAACGTCACTGCCAGTTTCTGTTGGAGATTGGACATCATTCAAGGTATATAACAGGTGGTGTGAGTCAGGTGCCAGCAACGAAAATAGAGTGTGCAATCAATGTTTTGTTTTATCTGTAGCGAACATTATGCATGCCTTGGCAGTTTTTTTCTCGTCACAGAGAGAGAGAGAGAGAGAGAGGGGGGGGGGGAAAGAAAGAGAGAGAGAGAGAGGCAAAGAAAGAGAGAGAGAGAGATTTGGGGGGGGGGGGAGGACGAGAAAGACCGTGACAGAGTCATATCGCGTGTGTGTGCGTGTGTTTGTGTGTGTGTGCCTGTGTGTGTGTGTGTGCCTGTGTGTGTGTGTGTGTGTGTGTGTGTGTGTGTGTGTGTGTGTGTGTGTGTGTGTGTGTGTGTGTGTGTGTGACAGAGAGAGACAAAAAACAGAGAGAGAGAGTGTGTGTGTCAGTTGGTGTGCGAATGTGTGTATCCATGTGTAAGAGAGACAGACAGATAGAGAGAGAGACAGTGGGAGAAAGAGACAAAGACAAAGACAAGACAAATTCTTTATTTCGAGGATAACAGATAAGCACTGGTGTGTGTTTTTTACATCCAGTCCACGCCATAAATAGGGTCTACACTACACAATACTAAATAACATGAAAGCATGGTGTTAGTAGAGATACATAACAGGGAATAAAAAGAATGAAATAAAAAGAAAACAAAACAAAACAAAAAAGCAAACAAACAAGCAGCAGCAACAACAACAACAACAACAACAACAACACACACACACACACACACACACACACACACACACACACACACACACACACACACACACACACACACACACACATTCGTCTAATATCACTTACAGTGAAAAGACGTTAAACTAAAGAACGAACGAACACACACACACACACACACACACACACACACACACACACACACACACACACACACACACACACACACACACATGGCATACAGGTACAAGCAAGTGTCAGTAAAATGTATAGGAAAAAAATGAACAAAATGAAAGAAACAACACACACACACACAACACAAACCGCTATACAGATCAAAGACCGAGACCTAGACAGAGACAGAGACCGAGATCAAGACAAAGATCGACAAAGGCAGAGAGACAGAGACAGACAGACAGACAAACAGACAGACAGAGCTTAACTGGTAACGGCTGTAGTTAAGCATGAACTGTCTCTTTTAATAACTCGCCTGATGGATGTGGGAGCAGCATTCGAGCGGGTGAGGAAAAGCCTCAACATAGAATTAGTGGGCTTTCTTTCTTCTTTCTTGCTTTCTTTCTTACTTTCGGCTTCAAGAGCTCTCTCTCTCTCTGTGTGGAGGGGGGAGGGTGGGTGGGTGGGGGGCTGGCGGGGGGTAGGTGAGTGTATGTGTGTGTGTGTGTGTGTGTGTGTGTGTGTTTGTTGTTATGTGTGTGTGTGTGTGTGTGTGTGTGTGTGTGTGTGTGTGTGTGTGTGTGTGTGTGTGTGTGTGTGTGTGTGTGTGTGTGTGTGTGTGTGTGTGTGTGTGTGTGTGTGTGTGTGTGTGCGAGCGTGCGTGCGTGCGAGCGTGTGTGCTTGTGTAAAATGCCCGCCCCTCTTATTTTACAAATCATCAACTTGTAGTTTTCATAGACTCAGCAATCATCTTTAATTTTTTCATCGTAACTGTATTCCAATCAGTTATGGGTACAGTAGTTATCACATTAATGCAAGCTAAAAAAAATAAAAAAAAAAATAAAAATAAACGGAGAAGAGAAAAAAGGCAACAACAACAACAACAACAACAACAAAAACCAAAAAAAAAAAAAAAAAAAAACAACCGAAAACTAATGTAGTGCCTCAGTTAAAATTCATAATCAAAGTACAATCTATACACATTGGAATATAATCTGGTGATAGACATGTTCACAATGGCTGTCAACAGCAAAAACAGCTCAACGACTTTAACTTTGGCAACAACAACAATAGCAGCATCAGCAGCTGCACCAGTAAAAACAAACAACCCAAAGCAAACGAAAAACGACCAATACTGGAGACGTAAGCAGGACAGGGAAGATTGAGGTGAAGACAGAAATGCAAAAAAAAAAAACTAAAGGAGAGAGAGAGAGAGAGAGAGAGAGAGAGAGAGAGAGAGAGAGAGAAGGGGAGAGGGGGAGAGAAGGGGGAGAGAGAGGGTGAGAGAGAGAGGAGAGAGAGGGGGAGAGAAGGGGGAGAGAGAGGGTGAGAGAGAGAGGAGAGAAAGGGGAGAGAGAGGGGGAGAGAGAGGGGGAGAGAGAGAGAAGGAGTAGAGAGACAGATACAGAGAAACAGAGAGAAAGGAGAGAGAGAGAAAAAAAAAGGGGGGGGGGGAGAGAAAGAGGAGGGAGAGAGGGAGAGGGGGTGCGAGAGAAAAGGGAGAGACGGATACAGAGAAACAGAGAGAGAAAGGGAGAGAGAGAGAGAGAGAGAGAGAGAGAGAGAGAGAGAGAGAGAGAGAGAGAGATTGGGGAGGGAGAGAGAAGGGAGAGAACGACAGATACAGAGAGACAGAAGAGAGAGAGAGAGAGAGAGAGAGAGAGAGAGAAGAAGAGGATAGAAAGAGAGAGAGTGGCGGAGAGAGAAGGGAGAGAGCGACAGATACAGAGAGACAGAGAGAGCAAGGAGAGAGAGAGAGAAGGGGAGAGAGACAGAGAGAGAAG
>NC_134895.1:44900588-44910588 GCF_041734735.1 Babylonia areolata | reverse complement strand
ATTGATTGATTGATTCATTCATTCATTCATTCTTTCATCTTTTATAGTGTTTTTGTTTTATTTCTCGAGGGAGAGACGGAGAGGAAACACATGCAAAAAAAACCTGTTCTCTTTCTTATAGTGAGGACGAGAGAGAGAGACAGACAGACAGACAGACAGAGACAGAGACTGAGAGACATAGAGAAACAGACAGACAGACAGAGACAGAGACAGATAGACAGACAGACACAAAGAGACAGACTGACAGGTAGACAGACAGACAGAGACAGAAAAACAGGCAAAACAGATCAGGGAAGAAACTGAAGGTGTATTGAATGGGACTGTTAGAGGTCAGAGAGAGAGAGAAGAGAGAGAGAGAGAGAGAGAGGGAGAGAGAGAGCGAGGGAGAGAGAGAGAGGGAGAGAGAGGGAGAGATGGAAGGAGAGATAGAGGGAGAGAGGGAAGGATAGAGGGAGAGACAGAGAGGGTCTCGAACCCTGATACACTTGGTGAACACTGGAAATGCGGTCCAACCCCTAACTGGTTCTTTCTTTCAGGACGCCTTTACTAGCCAGGAGATGAAGGTGTCGCTGTAACTGAAGGTCTTACAGTGGGGTTCCAGCATCCGTCCATCCAGTCTTGTGAGCTGCATGGGGTGAAGAACGAAAAAGACAGGAAACAAGAGGAGATAACAGGAGAGAAATGGCACAAGATGCTAGGACTTTTCCACGTAGTTGGAAACAATACTTGGCAAAGCCAGTCTGCTTCAAACGATCCTATTCTACCTTGTGTGAGGTAGCCAATATCACGGGGCTGGGAGAGAGGGAGATATGGAGAGACAGCGAGAGGGAGAGAGAGAGGGAGAGGGAGGGAGAAAGAGAGAGAATAGAGGCAAAGAGGAAACAGGCAGGAGGCAGTGGCAGAGAAAGGGAGACAGGGAGGAGAGAGAGAAAGAGAGAGAGAGAGGAGGAGAAGGAGGAGAGAGAGAAAAAATAAAGAGACAAGAAAAAAGAAAGGTGGGGTGGGGGCGGGAAGGGGGGGGGGGGGTCAGAGAGAAAAGAGCTAAGAGGGAAAGTCGGCAGGAAACACAGAGAGAGGAGATGAAAGAGAAGCAGAGCCAAGAAGAAGCCAGTTCCGTCACCTGCCGCTTCCCCCACCCCCTCCACCCCCTTCTCTTCCATCGCAGCCAGGCTATTTCCCACTGCACACAGCAACCTCATTGGTCACACGCTGGTCGGTAGCGCGTGGGGGTATCATGGAACGGAGACAACCTGACCAGCTGCCGACACTGGGGGTAGGTCGTTTCAATGTTGTAGGGTGGAGATGGACGGGGGGTTGGGGAGGGGTGCGGGAAAAGTTGAGTTTAACGACCCATTGGGCTTGTGCTTTTGGATGCTGCTGAACTTGTAATGAGATAACTGTGGCACTAGTTTGAAGGGTAGTAACTTTTTTTTTTCTTTTTTGAACTGATATCTTCATGGTGTAACTGATTTTCGTTCATCAACAGCCGTGAAATCCCGAAGAAGATGAAGTCTAAACAGAGAATGGTGACTGACATCCTTGACCTGTGAGCTTATGTTTTATCTCAGTGACGCTCACACGCGCAGCCCTTCACTACAAAAGCATACTTCCCAACAACTGCCAAAGGGTTATGGTCGAGTCGTTCGGTGCTGGAGTATTGGTGTTGTGAAGGTTTCCTTGTTCAGTGCTAAGGTATTGGTGTTGTGAAGGTTTCCTTGTTCAGTGCTGGGGTGTTGGTGTTGTGAAGGTTTCCTTGTTCAGTGCTAAGGTATTGGTGTTGTGAAGGTTTCCTTGTTCAGTGCTGGGGTGTTGGTGTTGTGAAGGTTTCCTTGTACAGTGCTGAGGTATTGGTGTTGTGAAGGTTTCCTTGTTCAGTGCTGGGGTATTGGTGTTGTGAAGGTTTCCTTGTTCAGTGCTGGGGTATTGGTGTTGTGAAGGTTTCCTTGTTCAGTGCTGAGGTTCTGATGTTGTGAAGGTTTCCTTGTACAGTGCTGGGGTATTGGTGTTGTGAAGGTTTCCTTGTTCAGTGCTGGGGTATTGGTGTTGTGAAGGTTTCCTTGTTCAGTGCTGGGGTATTGGTGTTGTGAAGGTTTCCTTGTTCAATGCTGGGGTATTGGTGTTGTGAAGGTTTGGTGTTGTGTCGGTTTCCTTGTACAATGATGAGGTATTGGTGTTGTGAAGGTTTCCTTGTTCAGTGCTGAGGTATTGGTGTTGTGAAGGTTTCCTTGTACAGTGCTGGGGTATTGGTGTTGTGAAGGTTTCCTTGTTCAATGCTGGGGTATTGGTGTTGTGAAGGTTTGGTGTTGTGTCGGTTTCCTTGTACAATGATGAGGTATTGGTGTTGTGAAGGTTTCCTTGTTCAGTGCTGAGGTATTGGTGTTGTGAAGGTTTCATTGTACAGTGCTGGGGTATTGGTGTTGTGAAGGTTTCCTTGTTCAGTGCTGGGGTATTGGTGTTGTGAAGGTTTCCTTGTTCAGTGCTGGGGTATTGGTGTTGTGAAGGTTTCCTTGTTCAATGCTGGGGTATTGGTGTTGTGAAGGTTTGGTGTTGTGTCGGTTTCCTTGTACCATGATGAGGTATTGGTGTTGTGAAGGTTTCCTTGTTCAGTGCTGAGGTATTGGTGTTGTGAAGGTTTCCTTGTACAGTGCTGGGGTATTGGTGTTGTGAAGGTTTCCTTGTTCAGTGCTGGGGTATTGGTGTTGTGAAGGTTTCCTTGTTCAGTGCTGGGGTATTGGTGTTGTGAAGGTTTCCTTGTTCAGTGCTGGGGTATTGGTGTGAAGGTTTCCTTGTTCAATGCTGGGGTATTGGTGTTGTGAAGGTTTGGTGTTGTGTCGGTTTCCTTGTACCATGATGAGGTATTGGTGTTGTGAAGGTTTCCTTGTTCAGTGCTGAGGTATTGGTGTTGTGAAGGTTTCCTTGTTCAGTGCTGTGGTATTGGTGTTGTGAAGGTTTCCTTGTTCAGTGCTGAGGTATTGGTGTTGTGTCGGTTTCCTTGTACAATGATGAGGTATTGGTGTTGTGAAGGTTTCCTTGTTCAGTGCTGAGGTATTGGTGTTGTGAAGGTTTCCTTGTTCAGTGCTGAGGAATTGGTGTTGTGAAGGTTTCCTTGTTCAGTGTTAAGGTATTGGTGTTGTGAAGGTTTCCTTGTTCAGTGTTAAGGTATTGGTGTTGTGAAGGTTTCCTTGTTCAGTGCTGGGGTATTGGTGTTGTGAAGTTTTCCTTGTTCAGTGCTAAGGTATTGGTGTTGTGAAGTTTTCTTGTTCAGTGCTAAGGTATTGGTGTTGTGAAGTTTTCCTTGTTCAGTGCTGGGGAATTGGTGTTGTGAAGGTTTCCTTGTTCAGTGTTAAGGTATTGGTGTTGTGAAGGTTTCCTTGTTCAGTGTTAAGGTATTGGTGTTGTGAAGGTTTCCTTGTTCAGTGCTGGGAGTTGGTGTTCTAAATGATTCCCTGTTTAGTGCTAGTGTCTTGGTGCCATGAAGGTTTCACTGTATAGTGCTTGGGTGGAGGGGCAGGGCATCTTTGTGTTGTGAAAGTTTCTCTGTTTAGTGCTAGGGGTTGTAGTTCAGTTATAAAAGGTTCACTGTTCAGTGCTGGGGATTGTAGTTATAGAGGGTTCATTGCTGAGTGCTGGGGATTGTAGTTAGAAAGGGTTCACTGCTCAGTGCTGGGGATTGTAGTTAGAAAGGATTCACTGCTCAGTGCTGGGGATTGTAGTTAGAAAGGATTCACTGCTCAGTGCTGGGGATTGTAGTTATAGAGGGTTCACTGCTCAGTGCTGGGGATTGTAATTATTGAGGGTTCTCTACTCAGTGCTAGTGATTGTAGTTAGAAAGGGTTCATTGCTCAGACAGACATGTAACATTTTACGTGTATGACCGTTTGTTTTTGTTTTGTTTTTTTTATCATTATTTACCCAGCCATGCAGGCAGCCATACTCCGTTTTCGGGGGTGTGCATGCTGGGTATATTCTTGTTTCCATAACCCACCGAACGCTGACATGGATTACAGGATCTTTAACGTGCGTATTTGATCTTCAGCGTGCGCATACACACGAAGGGGGTTCAGGCACTAGCAGGTTTGCACATATGTTGACCTGGAAGATCGGAAAAATCTCCACCCTTTACCCACCAGGCGCACCAAGATTCGAACCCAGGATCCTCAGATTGAAAGTCCAGTGCTTTAACCATTCGGCTGTTGCACCCGATGAGATGATGGCAGCCGGATGGACATGGACCCGGCTTTAAGAGGACAGCCCCAAAACCGAGTATGCTGGGGGAGTGATGCTGCAGCCCCATGCTCCACAAAGAGTAAAGTAAGTCAAGTGTCTCGGGCCCGACACGGGAAGGTGGGACCCAGTCTTTTCCTTCCGGGGTTTTAACTTTCACTATCAAAGGTGCCTACCTAGGTGCCCCATTCACACTTTAGCGGAAAGAGAAAAATCGGAATACATTGTCTTCACCAAGAACTCGACAACATCGCCAAAACGGAGCCTTGAATCTTGGTCGCTGGTGAATACTGGACCAGAAGTGCAACGCCTGACCAAATTTGCTAGCACAACCCCTCCCCGGGGCTGTTGATATGGGGGCAAAGTGACCACAGGCCACACGGGTTTCCACGTTAGGCTGGTCCATTCAGTCTTCTGAGGTGTTTGAAGGTAGACTGGAAAAAGGATTCTGACGAGGTAAGAAAACAAAAAGTGCAATGGAAAAATACGTATGTGTCTAAAACCATCTTGTCCTAAATCGATGAAAAACCAATGAGAAGAAGAAGAAGGAAAAAAAAGGAAAGACAGACAAATGAAAGAAAGACTGAACGAAAGAAAGAAAGAAAGAAAGAAAGAAAGAGAGTTTTCGCAGGGTACCGATACAATTGCCAAATAGGTGTGAAAAAAAAAAAAAACAAAAGAGGAAATGCGCCCCAGTGTACACGAATCCTGAGGAGTTCAGTTTCTCTCTCTAATACTTTAGATTCATTCAGTTAATCTTTCCACACGTTTCTCATCTTTATCAAATATGCTGATGCAGAGTTTTGTTGCATGACAGAGGAAGACAGTAAACAAGCTTTTGGGAACTGCTTGTTCTGGGGACACACACACACACACACACACACACACACACACACACACACACACACACACACACACACACTGCCTCTCTTTTTCTGACACTTTGTGTGTGTGTGTGTGTGTGTGTGTGTGTGTGTGTGTGTGTGTGTGTGTGTGTGTGTGTGTTGTCATGTGACGTGCGTACGTTTGCGTGTGCGTGTGTGTGGATGTGTATGGGTGTGTTTGTGCTCTTTTGTCTGTTTGTCTGTCTGTCCTGCACATGCTCATGTGCACGTGTGAATATCTGGCAAAACCCAAATTAGAGCTGGCGATGAGCGTTTTGTGAGTCACCCCTCCCCGACAGCTGATCTTTCCGTCACATTCTTCACCGATAATTGGCTATTTCCATCAGGCCCCCTTTCCTTGATACCACCGGCACGTACACCAACACAGAGCCCCCCAACTCTCTCTCTCTCTCTCTCTCTCTCTCTCTCTCTCTCTCTCTCTTACAGCCACACAAGCCTCTCTCCAGCACAGTCTCGTTTGGGGGGTTTATTTATTTATTTTTTATTTTTTTATTTTTAATAAGATTTTCGTTCAGAACGGTGATTTGGAAGGTTTCTTGTCATATTTAAATTCACTGTTATAAAACTGTGCAAAAGAATTCAGCGACTAACATTTGATTATAAATCTTGTTTGCGCGTCTGAGAGCAATGATAGGATGCTTATATGGATGAAAGCATGTGTAGTCACATTTGGATGAAGGTTATCTTATATACTCCATATATACTATCTTCAGTTTAACGCCTATTCACTATAAGTGTTTTTAGACGGAATGGAGTAAAGAAGTGGATAAAGGAAAGGGAATGCATGTAAATATTAGTGTAAAAAAGTATCATATTATGTATCAGAGGAAAAGTATATTATAAGAAAATGGTGTGTGTGTGTGTGTGTGTGTGTGTGTGTGTGTGTGTGTGTGTGCTATATCTCACCCTTTCAAATGGGTCCTGGGAATGCATTCTTTATGTTTGTAACTTTATGCAATTCTGATTAGATGCATGATGAGCCCAGCATGGGCTGATCCATATACGCTGCACCACATCTGCTGTAATAAATAAAGGAAAAAAAAGAGAAAGGGAAACAAGAGCAGTAGATACATGACCTGCGAATAAACCAGCACTCTAATCAGGCCTTGAAATCACCGTAGGTTTGTTTAGAACCTGAAGAATCAAGATAATTCAAGCCTTTGATCCCTGTTAGGGCTTGCAAGACAGCCATTAACCACATATGCACAGCTTAGATTATAAGAACACCAAAAGTCATTAGAGCTAATTCGTTTTGGTAATTCAACAAGTAATAGTATCATGAACAGTCATGCCAACAACTGAAGTCGGTGATAAAACAAACCAGTCTTTCCATTCTTTTTATACATTTTCAGTCTTTCACACTTCCTTCTCTGCATTGAACAAATTATAAGGAAGGGGGGGTATTTGGGGGGGGGGGGGGGTGTGTGGGGGGGGGGGGGGGGGGGGGGGAGAAATGTCGGATTCAGTATTTTATCTAAGAATAAAGTGATTTCTATGATAATAAAAGTTTGGGTTACAAAATAAGAATTCCCCAATTATATCAGTTTCAAGCGGGCAATGAAAAGAATATGTTTGATTTATCAAAGGTTGCTTCTTTTATAGCCAGTTAGATTTCTTGAACAATGCAGCATACGTTTATAGAAATATATTTGGCAAAGCTGAATGCAAAGCCGTAATCAAACGACAGACTAAACATTTGGTCATTTGTAGCTAATCATACTTTTCCCATCATAGCTACATTCAAAAGTCCGACCAAACATTTGGTCACTTGAAGCTAACCACACACATTCTCTCATACTTCATAGAGTAGCAGTGGGTATATACAATGGTGGGATAAGCTTTTTTTTTTTATCATACTTGACACAGCGACTTTTTTCTGTGCGGGATTCTCATATAAAGCTACGGCAAGCATATCAGGTCAACAGAAGAAAATGAACTGTATTCCTTTTGACCACTGCATCAATGACATGCTTTTGTCCAGACTTCGTCTGAGGAAGAAGACAACTTCCCACATCTTCCCTTCCAGTCACAGTCCCCCTCCTTCAGGAGAAAGGATAACAAATCCTCAACACTGTGCTCTGTATTGATCTGGCAAACGCTGCCTATCCCCTTGAGTGGTTTAGCCAGATAAGCTGGAAGTACTGCAGACTCCCTTTTCCCGACAGCAGAAGATTACGGGATTGGGAGTGCTTGTGGACCAGCAGTGAGCTCTCTGTCACGTTTTGCATACAGTCAGCAATGAAAGGGTTGTTGGTGTCAGCTGTGTTTGTTTTGTTTTGCGTTTTGTTGTTGTATATTTCACACAGCCGGTCTTCTTCTCGCCTCAGGAAACCTTTGTCCCGGCTCGAACTTTGTTTGACTGATTTCCAGACACTCAACAGCACGGGGCCCCGGGTCTTTATATCCCAGACATTTCACCCCCATACTTTTATATGTCACAAAAAGGTGATCTCCATCTACAATTCTTTCTGATGAGACGATAAACCGAGGTCCCGTGTGCAAAATGCACTTAGCGCACGTTAAAGAACCCACGGCAACAAAAGGGTTGTTTCTAGCAAAATTCTGTAGAAAAATCCACTTCGATAGGAAAAACAAATAAAACTGCACGCAGGAAAAAATACCAAAACAATGGGTGGCGCTGTAGTGTAACGACGCGCTCTCCCTGGGGAGAGCAGCCCGAATTTCACACAGAGAAATCTGTTGTGATAAAAAGAAATACAAATACAAATGCAATTCATCGTCACTGCACTGTTTCCTTCATGCACTGCTGCGAACATTGTTTTTAAAAACAAGGATGTCTTGCCCAAGCATCTTTTCAGGTGTCCCCTTGGCTTGATTCAGTGACCGTTTGCACCTGAACATTCATCGTTTCTGACATTTGGTGGTTTTGTTTTTAGATACCCCCCTCACCCCCGATACTGTCGCCTTTCGTATAGTCTATTGACCAAGTTGACCGTTTTTGTTTTTGTTTTGCTTTGTTTAAAAATGATATTACAACAGTGACATTTGACTGTTTGTGTTTTGACTTTGTAAAAACAAATAATTTCTATCATTTTTTATAATCTTTTGTTGCCAGAGCTTTTTCTTCCATCTTCATTTTTTTTTTCGATAAGAGAAAACGCTATGGCAACAAAAGGTCATAGATATAATGATTGTAATACATTAAGTCGGTTTTTGACAGTTTCTTTGTAAAGTTTCAAAGAAATCAGAACCTGCATCTTATTTTCAATGTTTTCTTGGTGGAGCCAAAGGCACATTGACACATGCTTCCTGTGAGATTTTCTTCTTTTTTTTTCATTCCGAAAATAACGAGGAAAAGAAGATTCCAAGAAAAAAAATTAAACAAGCAAGCAAACAGCCGCACAGCGCAAATGAATAATCATTCAACCAAATTTGAGCCAATCAATCAACCTAGCCAGCCGAACAAGTGAAGTGGAATGATGATAAAACTAAGGCCCTTCTCTTTTCTTTTTTTTTTTTCTCTTCCTGCTTGACTAGTGCCACCCACCCCCCTTGTCCGAGCTGGTGGGAAATCCCGATATTTCTTTCTCTCCTGCACACAGTGTTAGATTTATTATCCCTGGTGACATGTCCCTTGACAACCCCATCGCTCACATCTGCACATCTGCCAAAGCAGCTTCCTGTCAGATATGCTCCGCCCGTCACTTGGTTTACAACCACATCAACAACCCCACCCCCACCCCCTTCGTTTTTTGCTTCTGTTTCTGTCAAGACCAGACAATGACGATGTCCGTCTGACTTAGAAACGGAGCTCAGGAACTCCGTGAACTGCGCAGAACTCAGATAATTATCAGTCCAGTTCAGCTAATCAAGGAGGCGTCACAGCGTTTGGACAAATCCATATAGGCTACACCACACCTGCTGAGCAGATGCCTGACCAGCAGCATAACCCAACGCGCTTAGATTGGGGCAGAAGAACAAAACAAAATAAAAAGGATACATTATCAAATGAATGTATGAGTCATCAAGTTAATGAATAAACAAATCAGAAAAAAAAGATAAATAGATAAATCAAGGAAGAAAAAAAAAATAAATAAAAATTCGTAAGCAAAACCTTTCTCAAAGATTCGAGACCATACCCCATTCTTGTCTGGATTATTGTATGGGCTCCCTGTGGGGGCATGCAACCAATGTAAACTCTCCACGCCTTTACCCTCATCTCTGCTCTGAAGGCGAGTTCAGCCAACCTGTCTCATCCTTTGTCGGTACTGTCGGTCTGTCCGTTCATCACCTTCTCTGCCGCAGATTTGAACCAGCGGCCTACTGATGATGCACCTGACCAGGAAGCGAATGTTCACAGGTTCGAGTCCCACATAGAATAGAACAGAATAGAATATGTCTTTATCACCAAGTGTACCGGGGTCACAAGGAATATTGAGGGACGGGGATGGCGGGGGGGATAGCACATTAAAAGGTGTAAACATAAATCGGAAATCATACACGAACACAGATACAGAAGAATTTAGGATACATACATGTGCATATCAATAATATTGATATTATAAGAACTTGTGCACACTCACACATGCACGCACGCGCGAGCGCGCACACACACACACACACACACACACACACACACGCACACACACACACACACACACACACACACACACACACACACACACACATATATATATATATATATATATATATATATATATATATATGTATATTTGAACAGAATCCGCATGTTACATGTGGATGAGGCTGATGACTAGATCTTCAGGTAAATAGTTGTTGATTGCACAATTCTATTTATCATACTGGATTTGTATGAGAGACAGGGCATTGACTGCTATGGGGAGGGGGGAGGGGGGGTGGGGGTGGGGGGATTTGTTGGCGAGACGATT
>NC_134895.1:44888088-44895588 GCF_041734735.1 Babylonia areolata | reverse complement strand
GAGGCTTTACCCATTAGACAGTCTAATATCTAAACAGCAAACCTATTATCATGTAGCCTGTTGACGTCATTGTTAGTTTCCTGCGGGTCTTGAGGGCTCAGAAAATTGGGCAGACAAATCTTTAAAAAAAAATATAAATAAAAATAAAAAAAAGTTTCAAATAATCAGACATGTAAGCAAGAAAAACAAATGTTTTCGAACATGGCGAACGCCAATCGGCGATCATCACGCCCTCGCACAGCGGCTCCAGCCAGACGTCAGTGGGGTCACGCTGACCTCAAAAGCTGCCCACGCGGTTGGGTTCTGACGTTGACACCACCGTTACCCTCGTTCCGCTCAACCAACTGCAGCCAGTTAACTTCGGCGTTCGCCGCTGCTATGTTTCCCTGTGACTGACGGCGTGATAATGAGAACACAGACAGCGGGTCATTGCGGATCAGCGGGTGCGTGGCTGGCTGTTTAGTGCAGCCTGGGTCACTGCGGTCCAACCACGTCCACATGACTGGCTGTTTATCATTGCTGTTGGGTGTGTGTTGTTTGGTTTTGAGTCTTTCTTCTTGTTTTTTTTTTTTTTTTTTTTTTTCTTGCAGTTGCTGTTGTTGCTGTTGTTTTTGTTGTTTATGCTGCTGCTGCTGCTGCTACTGTTGTTGTTGTTGTAGTTGTTAAAATGATAGATAACGCAATGTTTTGTTTATTTATTCATTTATTTATTTAACTATCTGCTTATTTATTTATCTATTTGTTTATTTATTTATTTATTCATACTCCAGATTGGAGGACGGGGAATGTATTCCCAAATATATGTCTTCGTGCGATGACATCAGTTCCAATGGCAAGCTTAACTCCTCCATCACTGTCAAAAACACATGAATACAAAAAAATGAATAGATATTATCACTATCTAACAAATGATGCCTGCCTCTGCGAAAATCTTGGGAATCACTACAAATCATAGACACACACACACACACACACACACACACACACACACACACACACACACACGCATACTTTCTCACACACACATACGTTCACAAATACACACATGATGCCTGTGTGCTTGTGTACACACTTACTCATACATAAACATAGATACATGCATACATACATTTATATATACATACACAAAATCCAGTTGTGATAGATCAGAAACATGTGGAAATAATGGACAGTTTTAAATATCTAGGGACCACAGTTGATCACAATCTCACATTCAGTAAACATGTTGATGCCACTACCAAGAAAGTGCGCCAGAGACTCTTTATACTGCGAAATTTCAGAAGTTTTAATGTTAGTCCATACATACTTGAGCTGGTGTACAGAAGCCTAGTAGAGAGTGTCATGACTTTCAGCATTGTGGCCTGGTTTGGTGATCTGACTGTCAAGTTTAAGACAAAATTTGGACGAGCTGTAAACCTGGCCAGCAAAATCATAACCAAGCCCCAGCAACAACTGAACACCCTCTACCAATCCGCTCTTAGCAGAAAAGCACTCCAAAGTTTTAATGATTCTACTTATTCACTTACCTCTGTCTTTCAGAAACTTTCTTCTGGTATCTGGTAGACGATGCAAAAATCCCTATTGCAAAGAAGAATGTGTACAAACAATCATTTGCCTCCTCTACTATTATGGGGGAAGACAGGATAGAGACGTGTGTGTGTGTGTGTGTGTGTGTGTGTGTGTGTGTGTGTTTGTGTGCCCTCTGCTTTACCGCTGTAAGGGAAGTGCGTATGGCTTATCTGTCTATCTTCATTTCATTTGTGTCTTAAAATGTTATAATCATCTTACTGAATATTTTCCTTTCATATCACTGAAATGTAAGAGTTTAATTTTGTTTTCTTAACTGAATGTTTTCTTTTTACATTATAATTCATAATTATGTGCGTTGTGATCAAGGAAAGGAGCGCCAGTTGCTCATTCGTTTTTCGGTTATATTTGTTGATGAACATTTGTCTTTTTAAATGTTATAATTATCTTACTGATTTTTTTTTCCTTTTTATAATGATTGAAAACGTACACATCCTCGCACGCGCATGTGCGTGCACACACTCTCACACACGCAGGCACACACACACGCAGGTACACGCACACATGCGCGCACAAACCTATGCATGCGCACACACGCACGCTCACAAACACAACACACACAGCTGTTGAACGCTAAATTATAATGTAATACGATTTTACCAAATGTTTTTCTTCTTTTTTTTCACGAAACTGATGTGTGCGGTGGTGATCAGTGAAGGGTGTGTCAGTTTCTGGTTGATCTTTGATATTTGCTGAATGGCATGATGTGTATTTATATTTGTATTTCTTTTTATCACAACAGATTTCTCTGTGTAAAATTCGGGCTGCTCTCCTCGGGGAGAGCGCGTCGCTACGCTACAGCGCTACCCCCCCCCCCCCCTACCCCCCCCCTTTTTTTTTCCCCCTGCTTGCAGTTTTATTTGTTTTTCCTATCGAAGTGGATTTTTCTACAGAATTTTGCCAGGAACAACCCTTTTGTTGCCGTGGGTTCTTTTACGTGCGCTAAGTGCATGGTGCACACGGGACCTCGGTTTATCGTCTCATCCGAATGACTAGCTAGCGTCCAGACCACCACTCAAGGTCTAGTGGAGGGGGAGAAAATATCGGCGGCTGAGCCATGATTCGAACCAGCGCGCTCAGATTCTCTCGCTTCCTTGGCGGACGAGTTACCTCTAGGCCATCACTCCATCGACATGTCAGCATGTCAATCTAATGACAACCGAGATATACCTTTCTTAGCGGTTCTCGGACAATGGGGCAATGATGTGACCCTCTGGTTGCGACAAAACGGAGGAGGGAGTAAGGTAGTCCATCAGATTCTCCCAGCCATCATCATCATCATCATCATCATCATCATCATCATCATCATCATTCTCCCTGTCTGTTTCCCAAATAACCTTATCATCATCATTTTCACCATCATCATCGCCGTAGTCCTCATCATCATCACACTCTCCCTTTCTGTCTCCTAAACAACAGTCATATCATCATCAACATCATCATCAACATCATCATCAACATCGTCATCATCATCATCGTCATCTTCATCATCATTATCATCATCATCATCATATTTACCGTCTATCTCCAAAAACAATAGTCTTTTTTTTCCAATTATTATTATCATTACTTTTGTTGTTGTCCTTTTACTGTGTTTTTATTTTCACCATGTGCATGAATTTGTTACCTAATACATGCAATGAAGACTTTTATCATGACAAGGACTGGAAGAATATAAACACGCCATTGCTTTTCAATGGTAACTCATCTTTAATATAGTTTGCTTGCAGTAAGCAGAAAGGAGGGAACGAGGACAGCGGTTTCAAGCATTTAAATTCAGTATCAGTCGTTGGTTGTTTCGTCAACTTTGCACCAGCAAGAGGAAAAACAGAAAATTTCTTACTGCCATCCGAGCAATATGGTGATAAAAAACAACGTCCTAATAGATAGGTATTTTCAGCAAAAATACTGTCAGAGGCAGCTCATGTTTTGAAGGCACAGTAAATGGACTTCAATAGAAGTATCCAGGAATCAAGTCCAGAATGACCCTGTAAAAAGTTTCAAGAGAGGAAAAAAATATAAACAAATGTGAATTCGATCAGTTTGGAAAATGACCATTCCCAGAAAATGAAGAATACTGTTTATAAATAAATTTGCCCCACGACAAAATCTCAGAAAAAAGGTACTTTTGATCTGTCAACCATGTGCATGGTTTCAACACAGCGTGATGCTTTCAGCCTGCTGTTAATGGCTAGCTGCACAACCTAGACTGGCCAGAGCAATGTCAGACAGACAGATCAGCATACAGGCAACTAAGTAGACAGAAATGGGGACGGACACGGGGGAAAAGTGCGGAAGACATTATTTGTAGATTGATGTTTCCGCCTACTCTGTCAGCACAGGCCACGATGTCAGACACGGAGACAGAGAGAGACAGAGAGACAGCGTTAACACCAGTACCAACAAACGAGGTTCCCGAATCACACAGACACAGTGCACATTCTCTTGCAGCAGACAGATAAATCAGCTGTCCACTGTAACCACTGTGTATATATATATATATATATATATATATATATATATATATATATATATATATATATATATATATATATATGTGTGTGTGTGTGTGTGTGTGTGTGTGTGTGTGTGTATCGGGATGTTGGGCTCGTAGCCAACAGGATGCCGAAACTATACGTTCTCAGAACACGTTGGCTGCACAGGAAGGCACGCACATACGGAATCGCGTCATCTGTATGGTTAGAAGAGCTGACGCATGAACGGTTTTAGGGAACATGAGTTGAAATGGACAAGTCCAACCGTCTGCATAAAACTAACAGTCTGAGGTATGTTGCCGAGGAAACTGATTGCTGATATTAAGCAAGTGGTGTAGGCGTGATTTTACGTCACGTTTTTGCTTATCCCTACAGTATGAGCTTGCAGAAAAAAAAATGTTGTTGATGATTAGTCGTGCATACGATTGAACTGAATTATTCAATGCCTCCCGTTTTTACACACTGCATTTACAACGTACCTCACTTCCATGTTTCATTTCGCTGATAAATGCGTCTTTTACCAATTAATATATCAATCATTCGAAACAAAACACACGACCTTAAAATATTAGGAGACCAAAATGTATCAATTCACTGACAGCTGAGTTTTCTACACTATGTGTTTTGCCCTTTCAACAATATTTTTTTCGACTCTTTCATTATCTATATATCAAAAATAATTTTGGCTTCCCCGTGACTATATAAGTTATTATTGTCATCAGTAGGGGGGTTCGCAGGTGGTGTCCTAAGTACGTTTAATCAGAACAGGCACTATTGCACCCACTGAAGTGTAGGGTCTCCTCTGGTGTGCGGCCTCCTGACGACCGAACATCGATGGTTCCCTGCTGACTGCCGGCACTGAGACTGTGACAGACGAACCCAGGTTCGGCTGTGTATGTGGGACTCGGAATGATCGGCATGGAAGTAATGCCATTGGAACGGACAGATGCTGGGACAGAAAAAAAAGTTACTAATCTTCATCACCGTGCAACTACGCTTTTGATGTATTCACTCTCGTATCACTTTCACAAGTTTGAGCCATATATAAAAAAAAGAAGAAAATTCATGCCATGTGCTGATCATTGACAGATGCAAATGGAATGAGAAGTGACAGGAAGATCTGCAAGATGTTAATGTTAACACTACAATCCCAAGCTTCCCTTCCCTGTAGAGCCATCGCATACAGACAGACACACAGGGAGAGTGAAGAACACCCTCACAGCAGACAGATGCATCAACGTCATGGAAAACAATATGGACAATATCTTTCTCCACTCGCCTTTGTGCGTCCCAGCTACATAGGGGCCCCTCTCTACCAGGGAGAAGGCGGGGTGCGGGGGGTGGGGGGGGAGGGGGGGGGGGTGGTATAGGTAAGTCTCGAGGACTGAGGTTTTTGGATACTGGTACCAACTTGTACACTCACTAAGGCGAAGACTGCTTCGTTCTGCAGGGGCGTGAGAGATGTGGGTTAAAATAAGAATTTATGGAAATGTCTAAACTAGGACCTCGGGACATGCAGTGTGTTGGTGTTTTCTCCTTGGCTGCGGCAGAGAGAAGTTAACGATGTTGATTCTGTGCTTTCATATCTGTGAAACTGCATGTTTGGTGCATTTCTGTTATGCATGTGTGGGTGTATGTGTGAATGTGTGTCTTCATGTTTATTTGCTTATTTATCATCATTGTTGTCTTATTTATTTATTTATTCATTATTATTGTTATTGTTACTGCTACCTTTTTTATATTGTATTTATTTATTTATTTGTCTACTTATTTATGCACGCTTATCTATTATTTATTCACTTTTTTTTCCTCAAGGCCTGACTAAGCGCGTTGGGTTACGCTGCTGGTCAGGCATCTGCTTGGCAGATGTGGTGTAGCGTATATGGATTTGTCCGAACGCAGTGACGCCTCCTTGAGCTACTGAAACTGAAACTGAAACTGATTCTGAATGCATCACCGACTGAAACAATCTGATCAGAGGCTGCGCACAGAAATCGGCTTTTCTATGGCAAAATCTGTTTCAAGAAGCACCACTGCAACATTGTCGTAGATGTTGTTTAGTATAGTTCATATAGAAAACAGAATAAATGCAATGAAATGCATTTCAACTCTTTTTTTTATTGTGATATATTCATAATGTGACAATTACAAATGATGTTTAGATTCGTCTTAAACACATTGAATTATAGACCAAAAAAATTTCAACTGTAAACGTTTTGCTCATGTATGACTTTCTTCTGTTTCTGTAAAGATGTGTTCATTTGTATCCATATACATGGAAATACAGTCCTAGCCAATTACGTTTGTCAACAGGGTCCAGGCATCTGCCAAGCAGATGTGGTGTGACGTGTTTGGATCTGTCCAAAAGCAGTGACGCCTCGTTGAGTAACGGAACCAGAAACTGAAAAAATCTAGTAATCAAAAGTCATCAATATAGCACAAATATCAAAAATAGATGTACTGCCAACAACAACAACAAAATCCAATAAATTCTCCAAATGACGAGTACCAGTAGAAGAGAGGACTATTGTATAACAGTTTCAAGAATCAAATAAAAGATACAAATATATAAACAGACTGACAAATTATCATACAGTGAATAGCAGACAAAAGAGAAAAGAAAAGCATGAGAACGTATTATTATTGCATTAATGATTCACCGTACTCTTCCAGCACAGGCCACGAAGTCAGACACGGAGAGAGAGAGAGAGAGACAGAGACAGATCGTTAACATCAGTACCAACAAACGAGGGTCCCGAATCACACCACCACACAGACACAGTGCACATTCTCTTGCACTCACTCATTCCCTTGACCGCTGGGGTCGTTGGGGGGACATGAGGAAGATGTCATAGCTCGCCACGCCGTTCTGTTGGCAGCTGTCGTGAGGATATCTGGCATCGTCATTTTGGTCCATTCCTTGACGTTGTCGGACCAGCTCTTTCTCTGCCGCCCCCGTCTGCGCCCTCCCTGTACAGTCCCTTGCAGGAATGTTTTGGAGAGGGTGTTATGTCGTATGACTTGACCAAACCATGCCATCTTCCGTCGTTTGACAGTCGCCAGCAGTGGTTCTTGGGGCCCAACAAGGTTGCTGACCAGGTTCCGCACATTGTCATTGGCCTTGTGTTCCTTGTAGGAGATGTGTAGTAGTCTCCTCAAGCACTTGGTTTCGAATGCTTGGATTCTTCTTTCTGTTTCTGCCATCAGTGTCCATGTCTCACATCCATATGGCTGCACAGGAAGGCATGCACATACGGAATCGCGAGGATGGAGACTACCAGTGACTTGCAACAGACAGATAAATCAGCACGCCTTAAAAAAAAACAAAATAAAATAAATAAAAAAAACAAAATAAAATAAATAAATAAATAAATAAATAAATAAATAAAAAAACTGGCCACCCGCCCTCCACTGTATG
>NC_134895.1:44855588-44873088 GCF_041734735.1 Babylonia areolata | reverse complement strand
GTGTGTGTGTGTGTGTGTGTGTGTGTGTGCGTGTGTGTGCGTGCAGTATCAGCTTTGCTGCCTGCTTTCATCGGAGAGGATGTCTGGAGCCCCTGTACCAACACCGGCGGCCTGGTGTGGTGTGGGGCGAGGGACTGGAAGATTTAAATGTTTTTTATAACAACTTTCAAAAATCAATTATTGGAGCTGCTGAAATAGCAATTCCCAAAAAAGGTTCAAAGAGGAGTGACATTTTTTCTGGAAATGTTTGGTGGAATGATGCATGTGCGGAGGCTGTAAATACAAAGAAACTAGCATACCTAACATGGTTGAAACTCAGAAAAGTACGTGATGAAGATGTAAAAGAAGCCGCTCATAAAGAAATGTGTTACACAAAAATCAAGGCGAATAGAATCATAGCCCGAGAAAAAAGACAATACTGGTCACAATTCTGTTTGAATGAAGTATCTGACCATAAGGATATGAAGAAAGTGTGGGCCAAAATGAAAGAAATGAAATCAGGCATTGTTCTCCAAGACTATCCTATTAAAACAAAAGATAAAGAGTTTCTGTCCCCTCAAGAGAAGGCTGAAGAATTTGTTTGTATGTATTCTAAAACAGGCAGTGTAGATAGTTTGTCAACTAAACAAAAGACTTTAAGAGAGGAAGAAGAAATCAGTGACAAATATAGAGATCCTACCCCACAAAATGATAATACAATCAATTCGGCAATAACTTTACATGAGGTAAAGAACGCTATTCATTTGTTGAGTAACAAAAATGTGTCAGTTGGTAAGGATGTAGTATCTTACACCATGTTAAACCATTTGCCAGAAAACTGGTTGATTATATTACATACATTATTTCAAAAGTGCTGGGAATGTGGACAAATCCCTGAGGTATGGAAAACTTCCATTGTAACTCCTGTATTAAAACAGAGTAAACCTCGAACAGAAGCTTCGAGTTATAGACCTATTTCGGTTACCTCCCACGTTGGGAAAGTCATGGAGAAAATTGTAAATATTAGAATGGTGTATTACTGTGACAAAAATAACATAATTCCGTCAGCTCAAACTGGATTCCGGAAAGGAAGATCTACAATTGATCATCTGACCCGTCTCACTACCCAAATTAAAAAACAGTTTTCTAAGCGAAAAAGTATCCTTGCGTCCTTCTTCGATCTTACTAAAGCTTATGACCGAGTGTGGCATAGCAGACTGTTATTTAAGCTGAAACAAATTGGTCTGTCGGGTCATGTTTATGACTATGTTAAATCCTTTTTAAGTGGGAGATATATAGTGGCAAAAGTGGGAGTAACTTTATCAACCTCTAGGCCTATAAACATGGGAATCCCGCAGGGTTCCATTATTTCTCCATTGTTGTTCAACATTATGCTTTATGATTTACATACATGTTTTTCATCATCTACCAAGCTGGCTCAATATGCTGATGATATTGCTATATGGATTCAGACATCCTTGAGGAAAAGGACAAGCTTACATTACATAAATTATGTACAGAAACATTTTCAGGGTGAACTCGATAGACTGAGTAGCTATATGCAATCTAATGGTTTTGAGTTTTCTGTAGAAAAAACACATTTGATCCTCTTTAATAATGGTTATAATCCCAGCAAACTACCACGGTTTTTTTTAGGAGGACGTGAAATATTTTTCAAGTCGGAAATCAAATTTCTTGGGATCCTATTTACTTCAAAACTAAACTGGAAGAAACACATTGATTCAATGGTGACTAAAGCAGTTAAAAGTTTAAATTTCTTAAAAATTGTAAGTCACTCTCCTTGGGGACAAGACTCCAAAATTCTTTTACATTTAGCGATATCTCTCGTAAGATCAAGATTGACCTACGGTCAAGAAATTTTCTTTTCTGCCCCGCCGACGTTCCTAAAGAAGCTGCGAATAATTGACAGTAAAGCTGTGAAACTGGCTTTAGGGGTACCTGTGCATACTAAGACCTCAGAAGCCTATAAGCTTGCGGGTATTCTACCACTAGATGAAATCAGAAAATTAAGTTCTGCTAAATATATTGTGAGATGTACAGCAGTGGATGATTTTGAGGAATTAAATATTAGGTCTGATATTGATTTTCCAAAAAATGCACAAAATAATTCAAATCTACAAACCATTCGCACATATGTGTCAGATATTTTAAATTCTTCAGACATTGATTTGCATGATATGGCACCTCGTGTTCTGGTGCCACCTGTCCCTCCCTGGGAGTTAACAAAAGCAAACGTCAACATATGTGCTTCTGACACAACAAAAGGAGAATCTCCACATATAATAGCAGCATCTGTCAGAATTGAATTAGAAGAAAATTTTGATTATCATTTAAAAGTTTACACTGATGGCTCGGTCCTGGATGATAGCAGTGCAGGATCTGCTTTTGTCATTCCTGACCTAAAAACAGAAAAATCATATTATTTAGGTAAGGGACATTCAATTTTTACAGCTGAATTGGTGGCCATCCTTATGGCTTTAAATCATCTTGTTGATATACCAATCATAATAAGTAATATCCTATTTTGTGTTGATTCTCAATCTGTCTTAAAAGGTTTGCTCCTTTTTGAGAATAATCAAAGAGAAGATTTATTTTTTGAAATTAGGTATTTATTGCACTCCCTATTTGTGAAGGGTACAAATGTTGATTTTTGTTGGATACCATCCCACACTGGATTCCGTTATAACGACCAAGCAGATAGGGCAGCAAAAAGGGGAGCAAAAAATCATATAGATAGTATAAAAGTATATTGCCCATTGTCATACAAGGAAATAAGCAATATACTAGAAAGAGACTTTTATAGGTGCTTGAATTCAAGTCTAAAACCTCGTCAGTTGACTCTCTCAGACTTTGGTCCGATTCGCAGACCAATTCTGAGCTTAGCTCTCAGACTATTATCAAATTCATTACGGACCAAGTATTGTTCTAATGTCAAGTGTATATGCTTTAATAACCTGACAATTGAGCATATAATTTTTCACTGTAGCTTGATGAAGCCTTTTGTACACGAAAGTGTGTCTTCACAAGTGACTGAGAACGTTGATGTTTTTGACTTTTTGCATTCATTATCAGTTGTTTCGCTTGTCAGTTTAACGACTTCTCTTTTACGAAGTCCTTTAAGTAATTTCCTGTAACTGTATTTAGAGGGTTTTTTTTTGTTTGTTTGTTTGTTTTGTTTTTCTTTCAAATTTCACCCACATTTTTACCCTCATTTGCCCAGTTTCCCCAAACCCTCCATTCATCCACATCTCCCACCCCTTCTAACAGATAATACTCAGATGTATTCATAAATACTTTTACAAAATGTCTTCAATCACCGATATGTGTGACGGGACATTAAACAAAAATTCCTTCCTTCCTACACATACACACACACAAATATACTCACGCATAAACACACACACACACGCACGCACACACACACACACACACACACACACACACACACACACACATACGCACACACATACACACACACACACACACACACACACACACACACACACACACACACATACGCACACACACACACACACACACACACACACACACACACACACACACACACACACACACACACACACACATACCTACACACGACAACGCATACACACAGACAACAGGATTAAAATGAAAAGACCCAGCTGCCATCAATTTCTTGTACTACTACTGCTACTACTGATAATGATAATAATGATATAGAGAACATATAGACTAACATACAGAGAGAGAGAGAGAGAGAGAGAGAGAGAGAGAGAGAGAAGAAAGGCAGGGAACACACACACACACACACACACACACACACACACACACACACACACACACACACACACACACACACACACATGCTAGAACTGTGTCGGTACCATGTGGTATCGTCATCTTTTAACAATGATGATACTACTACTACTACTACTACTACTACTAGTACTATAGCTGAATTTGATGCACTGGTGACTCAAACACAGGAGTGTATTGCTGGCCTACAAGCTGCAACTAAATGATGATAAGACTGAATTTATGATAACCTGTCCAAAGAAGTTTCGTCAAAAGCCTTCCTTTCCTGACTCTGTTCTGATCAATAGCACACCTGTTTCACTTTCTCCTTCTGTTCGCAGTCTTGGTGTAATCCTAGACCAGTCTCTTTCCTTCCAACAGCACATTTCGATTATCTGTAAAGTTGCCTATTTGGAACTGCGTAGAATCAGCTCTATCCGCCACTATCTCTCAACCGATGCAACCAAGACACTTGTATGCTCTCTGGTTCTCTCAAGATTGGATTACTGCAACACTCTTTTGGCCGGTTTTCCCCAATATCTGTTAGACAGACTCCAACGAATTCAGAATAACGCTGCTAGACTCATTTGCAGAGCTTCTAAATTTGACCATGTTTCTCCTCTCCTTCAGTCTCTCCACTGGTTGCCTGTTTCTGATCGAATAGACTATAAGCTGTCCACTCTGACCTTTTCTGCAGTCAACGGATCTGGCCCCAAGTATCTTTCTGAACTCCTCCATATCTATACCCCGTCTCGCCAGCTCCGTTCTTCCTCTGATACTCGACTTCTCATGATACCTCACGCCAGAAGTAAGACCTATGGACACAGATCGTTTTCATTTCGATCGCCAAAGACGTGGAACAAGTTCCCTGATAACCTCCGTCATTCTGATTCCCTCGCATCTTTTAAATCTCGTCTCAAAACTCACCTTTTCCCTCAGCAATAAGTTCAATTGTGGCAAGTCCACTTCCTTTGCGTTAGCTGTGCTTGACTATGTGTGTATACATATGTATGTGTACATAACTACATGCATGTATATGAATGTGTATTCTGTGTTTGTGTGTTTATGTAAGTTTGCGCCTGCCTATGTGTGCGTATGTGTTAGGGTAGCTGTTAGATACACATGTATGTTAAAATGAATGTATGCAGTGTGTGTGTGTGTGTGTGTGTGTGTGTGTGTGTGTGTGTGTGTGTGTGTGTGTGTGTGTGTGTGTGTGTGTGTGTGTGTGTGTGTGTGTGTGTGTGTGTGTTGTCACATTTTGGTGTGTGTATGTAACATTAATGTAATGTTTTATATTAACAAAAGCGTTTTTGCAAAGCACCTAGAGCAGATTTGTGGATAGTGTGCTATATAAGTATCCATTATTATTATTATTATTATTATTATTACTACTACTACTACAACAACTACTACGACTACTGCTACTACTAATAATTATAATAACTGGACATTTATCAGCACTTTCCTCATTTGCACAAAGCGCTTTAAAATCCACACAGACACGCATACAAAACACACTTCGTCCTCAACTCACAATCATGCACAATAAACATATATATGCACATACAAATTTGTACATACAAGACAAACAAACATACATACATACATACATACATACATACATACATACATACATACATACATGCATGCATCCACCCATCCATCCATCCATACATACATACATACATCCGACGCACACACAATACAGCGTTACAAATATATCTACACAATCAACTAACTACTTTCATGTATGAGAGAGAGTCGAGAGGAAATGCTGCTGGAAGAGGAAAGTCTAGAGGTTAGAGGGGCTGTGACGGACATGGTGAGGCAAAGAGTTGGAACAGCAGATGATGAAAAGGCTCGACCTCCATGCTGATCTCTTTTGTATTTTGGGACGCGGAAGGTTCTATCATCGGCAGCAGAGCGAAGAGAGCAGGAGGGTACATAGATTTTGATGAAGTCAGAGAGGTATCGGGGTGCAGTTACAGCTATGACATGGTAGCAGAGACAGGCGGCTTTGTATTTGATTCTTTACTCTATGGGTAACCAGTGTAACTCTTTTAGAAGGGGTGTGCAGTGTGCGAATCCTTTTGCTATATAAATCAGTTTGGCGGCAGAGTTTTGTACCTGCTGTAGTGGTCTGAGGAGCGTTTGCGGACAACCGATGAGAAGAGAGTTGCAATAGTCTAATCTAGAGAGTATGCATTAACTAACTAGTGTTTTGGTTGCGTCGAGTGTGAGGTAGTGGCGTATGCAGCTGATTCGTCTGTTCAAAGTAGGCTGCTTGACAGGTTTTGCTGTGATACTGCATGGAAAGATCTTTATCGAGGAAAAAACCAAGGTCACGAACATGATCAGAGAATGAGGCAGGGAAGTGGCATCTACTGATGGAGGAAGGAGTCTGATGGCTTCAGCCTTATCATCGTTTAGTTTCAGTTTGTTTTCTGTCATCCAGTTTTTCACTTCTGTGACACAGTCTTGGAGAGTTTGAATGAGATGTTCATAATTTGGAGGGGAATTATAATGTTTAAGTTGAGTATCATCAGAATACATTTCATGACGTATGGCATAAGTGTCAATGAAAGGTGTGAGTGTAGTGGTGTAGAGTATGAAAAGCACTGGGCCCAGCACAGAGCCTTGGGGAACGCCGAAATTAAGAGTGGACTCAGAAGATCTATTTCCGTTTAAAAGGACAATTTGCTTACTGTCAGAGAGATAAGATCGAAACCAGTTGAGGGCGGTGCTTGTAATTCCAAAAGTTTGATTCAAATGTAAAAGAAGAAAATCGTGATCTATCATATCAAAGGCTGCAGAAAGGTTTAAATGTAGAAGAACAGAAATTTTGTCTTGGTCTAGAGAATTCAATAGATCATTTACAATGCGTAGAAGAACGGTCTCTGTGCAGTGCCCAGGCCTAAAAGCAGACTGGTAATCGCTGAGAAGTGAGTGAGAGGTCACATGAGAGAAAAGTTAATGGAGCACGAATCCATTAAGAAGTTCGGCAAGTTAGAGATGGGTCTGTAATTTTTCAAGTCGTTGGGGTCCAGGTTTGTTTTCTTCGTATGAGGTTTCAGTATGGCTGTTTTAAATTCAGTATGAAATACACCAGAAATGAGAGATTCATTCATGATATGAATTATGGCAGGCAGAAGAGGGTCTAAGTGTTGGAACAGAAACTTGGTGGGCATTGGATCTAGTTCACATATTTTTGGAGCAGTCTACAAAATAGTTTTTTTCTCACAAAGTCTTCAGTTACAAGATCAAACTCAGAGAGAGGGGTACCAGAGAAAGGTGGAGACACGTTGTCTGACTTTGAGGCTGAGTGGAAACTGTTTCTAATGGTCAACATTTCTTTACAGAAGAAGTCTGCAAACATGTTCGGAAGGAGCTTTATATCCGAGACAGACGGTAGCGAAAGTAGTTTGATCTTGCCAAGGAGGGACGACATGTTCTGAAACAACTGCTTGTATGTTCGCGAACCGGACGCCAGTGACGAATAGAACGCGATCTTCACCGTGTCAACTAGAACAGTTGTAATAGCATTTATTTTGTGGCACTTTGAATGAATGTGTGGTTGAGATTGCGCGTGCGTGTTGTTGCTTATGATGCTAGGGGAAGCAATTGCGTGGTGGTGCTTGTGATGCTAGGGGAAGCAACTGTGTGTTTCTTATGAATATGATTTTATTGTGATCATCGCTCTTTCAGTGTCAGTGAGTGCAGTTCTGGATAGCTTAGCTGATCCCGTCACAGCAACTGTAAGCCAGAGCGTGAGAATCGGCTGGACCGGACGGGTCCTAGTGTTTCAATGTTTGGCCTGTTGTCACACTGATGAGAGGTTCGCGCATTGTTGCGCACTGTCAGGCACTCTCACCCTGTGTATTCTGAAGAGATCAGAATAGAGAACCCCTGTAAAACGACTGTGTGTGAGGTGTTCATTCCCTTTTCCTTCCCCTCTTGTTCTTCCTTATCCTCTTGTGGAAAACGCTGTATCGAAGATAGAACCCACCCCAACAACTACAACACAGTGATATTACGCTCCGCGGAGTCGTAGATTTGTTTATGCACGGTGAGCCGCGACAATGATAAAGAGAACATCGAGACACAAATTACACAATTCGTGGGCACTAGAACAACCACTTCATCGAAGGCAACAGAATGAATAATATGACTTACATAATCTAAAGCACTGCACCTACGAGGGTTCTAGATTATAGAAAAAAAGAAGAAAAAAAGAAGAATGTGAATGTATATGTAAGGAGACAAAGAGATTTTATAGAAGGCGATATTGTACAGAAGTGAAAGAGACCTGAACACTTGGGGAGACCCTTCGCTCTTCATCTGTCTGTAAGGTCTTTTTCCATCCAGCATTCTGAGCAACTCGGATCCAATAGTCAGCTGCACGGTCCAAACTGGCCAGGGGAAAATGGTAGCGACACAGATGGATAAACAGACCAATAAATGATATGACAGCCAGACAACAGCAGCAGATAGAATATACATAAAATAGTTGTGTTTTTTTTAAAAGACAGAAGGCTTATTATCAGTGAGATGACTACCCCTATTCTATCAGCACAGGCCACGAGATCAGACACGGAGAGAGAGGAAGAGAGAGAGAGAGAGAGGGGTGGGGTGGGGAGGGGGGGGGGAGGCAGACAGAGAGAGACAGGGACAGAGACACACACAGAGACAGACAGAAACAGAGACAGAGACAGATCGTTAACATCAGTCCCAAAAAACGAGGGTCCCTAATCACACCGCCACACAGACACAGTGCACATTGTCTTGCAGCAGACAGATAAATCAGCACGCCATAAAAAAAGACTGGCCACCCGCTGTCCACTGTATCTATGTATGTATCGCGGTCTTGGGCTCGTAGCCAATAGGATGCCAAAGCTCTGAATTCAGAGAAAAAGATGGCTGCAAATGAAGGATCAGAAAGATATGTCTTGTCTACCATTCTTTTTAAGGATCTTACATACAGACGGGTTTGTTTGTTGTTTCTTTTTACCGCAGAATTGAAGAGAACCTCGTTCCTGCAAAATCTTGATAAATGATCCAGTGAATATCGAAAACTATGTTTGCATATAATTACAAAATTTCGCATAACGTTATGGCTAATTTGTATAGGCACACACACACACACACACACACACACACACACACACACACACACACACACATATATATATATATATATGCGTGTGTGTGTGTGTGTGTGTGTGTGTGTGTATACATATATATATATATATATATATATATATATATTCTTTTGATTATGCTAAGCTGACAGCATATCAAAAGCTATTAAAATCTTTGATGTTGAGAGAGAGAGAGAGATTCCAGATTAATCAAACTGTTGTTCCTTTGCTGTTTTTGAGCTTATTTTGTCCGAAAAAAATCAAGCAGTTAGAATGAAACTCGAGCAATACTGTTATCCTGGGAGGCATCAAACGCAATCAGTCTTGACAGAAATCCCCGAAAGCCACGAAAGGAAACCAAAGACACAACAGAGAAAGAATGTAAACACGAAACGTTTATATTTTATTATTTTATAAACGAATCTAATTCCCATGCCCCCATCCCCAAGAATATTCACAGCAGAAGTAATGAGAGAAATGAGGGGGAAAACCCATGTGCTATCCTGGAAGCGGGTGTTTATCAAGTAAAAGGAACCTTTGCAGAAGGATTGAAAGCTAGGGATGAAAATAAAACCACAAACAAAGTACGCACGAAAGATCACAACCGAAGTTCCTTCTTCTTTTATATCCATACCCGATCAACACATACATAGAGTGAAATTTCCAGCATATAGATATATCAGGAGCCTAAAAAAAAAAAAAAAAAAAAATGTGACCAAGCGCGCTA
Organism: Babylonia areolata; assembly: GCF_041734735.1. NCBI lineage: Eukaryota > Metazoa > Mollusca > Gastropoda > Neogastropoda > Buccinidae > Babylonia > Babylonia areolata. The sequence continues at coordinate 44,863,446 of NC_134895.1, read as the reverse complement.
TGCTTGCTCCAACACTATTCACGCACAAGTCATAGCAGACGACAGTTTTCCCTCCTAACCCGCGCACAGAATGTGTGACGTCACTCTGCTTACATCATTTTGTCCTGGCCAGACCACCTGCTGACTGCTCGACCAGTGTCGCGTCGCGATACGTCATTGGCTGAGAGCAAACTTGTGTTTCTGTTCCACAGTATTTAATTAATAGCTCTTTTGTCAGATCAGTAAACTACTAGTATTATATACTGGCAGAATCGTCTTAATTCCATCTTTAAATCTATTCCATTTATGTTCGCCTACGTGAAACTGATTTAACGCAGTTTGTAATTTTCAGCAACGAGCTCGTTAAAACTGACCCTGTTCAGGTGACTTAAATTAAGATTATAAATTCATCTTAAATAATCAACACTTCATTTTACACTCATTATAAAGTAGGCGTTGGGCTCTTTCTTTTGCAACTTATCCGACGTAAATCGGTTCAGGAATCATTTAGAAATCTATCACTGAACACCTTTAAACAAACACAATTGTCATCGGATTCTCCGTGATTAGTGACGATCTGCTTGCAAGCACACGTGACGCACTTTGCGGTCCGCTAAACTTGCATAAATTGGCACAGTGAATGATGAGTGGTCATTTTCATACCTGGTCAGTCATCTGACCAGAGCCTGCTCTCTCTCTTGCTGTGTCGCGGGCAGTGTGTCGTGTGTGTCCCCACAACGGCTGACACTTCGCTACGTATCGCTGCACTGTCTTCTCTTTTTGTCTTCTCTTAGACTAGTTCTCTTCTAGTCTTCTTCTTCTTAGTTCTTCTCCTAGTTGTCTTCTTCTTCTCTTTTTATCTTCTCTTCTCTTCTCTTCTCCAAGTTGTCTTCTTCTTAGTTCTTCTTCTCATTATTTCTTCTCTTAGGTCTTCTCTTTTTATGTAAATAAAACAATAGAAAACCCATTTGTGACTGGCCTCTATATGTCCCTGGCCTGTGCGTGGGATCTTGTCTATCCTTCAATTAATCATATTTAGTTAAGTCTTTTGTGCCGTACCCCTATTAGAACCACTCGGGACACGGCTACAAAAGTGGCGTCGCCGACAGGATAAAGATCCATCACAAGATTGATCCAAAATTATTCCCTTTAAGGTTTCAATTCTTTTATCCAAATTCAATCCATCCCAAAACCACAGCCCTTTACCACCAAGTGTACCTTGTTACAACTTGGCGCTGTGAGCATAGGATGTGCTAATTCTTTTAATATCTCTTAATAAATCACAGCTCCTAGCCAAGCTAATCTCTATCACATACTTGGCGCTGTGAGCTAGGATCGTACAGGGACAAGAGGTTGTACTAACAGTCACATAGGGATAGTTAGACATAGGAGAAGAGAGAAGACAGTGCAGCAGGTACATCAAGTCCACGAGAAGAGTCGTCGCCCCATCAAGATGGCTTCATCCGACTTCCTGCCCAAACTCCCGACACTATCCGGAGAGGAAACCGGCAGTGAAGTCGACGACTTCGTCCAGGAGGCCAGACTGATTCTCCAGCTACAGCCCCTGGATGACGCGACAGCCTCTCTCTGGCTGATATCAGCCCTTGCAGGCCGATGTCGCCAGCAGATCGTCAGGCTGCCAGCGACAGAAGTGGACACCCCAGCCAAGATCCTTCACATCATTGAGGAGAACTGGGGAGAGCAGCGAGATGCCACCGACCTTGCCACTGCGTTCTTCAACAGACAGCAGCAGTCCAAGGAGACGGTGATCGACTACGCATCCCATCTTCGGCACCTATGGACCAAGATCAACAAGGTCGAAGATGGGGTGATGCAGGTGCCACCAGCCATCCTCCGCGACGCCTTCGCCAGAGGCCTTCAGCCAGCTGCACTCAGGCGCGATGTCAGGCGCTTCATCCGCGACCACCCTGACACCACCTTCGAGGCAGCGAAGAGGGAGGCCCTGCGATGGCTGCGGGAGGACAGCCACACCTACAACACCTGCCCCAGCGTAGACAACACCACTGTTGTCCGCCTACATTCTCAGCTGGCCGCACTCGCAGCTGAGAACGCCAGCCTGCGACATCAGCTGCAGGCCCCCAAGCCAGCACACCACCCAGATCCTCCAGGACCAGCGCTACATCCTCGACGCTGTGCTGCTGACCGCACCCCAGACCCTCCACACTGTGTCTGGTGTGAGAGGCCCGGTCACAAAAAAAAAAAAAAAAAAAAAAAAAAAAAAAAAATTAGCTCGGCCAAACATCTGTATAGACTGGTTCCTTAAGCTTGTTCTCAGATGGAAAATGCAAAATTTGCATTTTCTAGGATAATCGGAAATATTGACTTGCAGGTGAAATTTACTTCATTTTGTGGAAACGTTAGTGACAATGTCTGATGGAAAGAACTTTTATTTTCCCCAAAACGATTTCCGTATATTACCCTTTTTTTGTTTGTTTGGTATTGTTTATTTTTGCTATTATCTGTGTTGATCATGTCCATCGTCTTTTCCTTTAAGATTGTCCCTGCACTGACACATGGGCTCAGCCAATCTACGTTTGTTCCCATCAGTCTTGTCATCTCTCTCTTTCTCTGTGTGTGTGTGTGTGTGTGTGTGTGTGTGTGTGTGTGTGTGTGTGTGTGTGTGTGTTTCCCCTACAAAAGGAGGAGCACACTGACATTATAACTAAACCAGCATCATCAGACAGATTTCAGTTTCAGTTTCAGTAGCTCAAGGAGGCGTCACTGCGTTCGGACAAATCCATATACGCTACACCACATCTGCCAAGCAGATGCCTGACCAGCAGCGTAACCCAACGCGCTTAGTCAGGCCTTGAGAAAAAAAAAAAGGTGAATAAATAATAGATAAGCTTACATAAAAAAACAACAACAAACAAATAATTAATAATTATGATATAAAAAGGTAGTAATAATAATAATAATAATAATAATAATAATAATAATAACAATAATAATAAATAAATAAATAAATAAATAAATAAATAAGACAACAACGATGATAAATAAGCAAATAAATGTAAAACATGAAGAAGACACAGCAGACAGAGAACTCAGAAGTGAGACAGCCAGAGACGAAGAGGATTATCAAACTAGTTCCACTTGTCAGCCGGAAGGAAAACTCTTCAGACACCTAAAATCTCCTTCAGGGCTTGCTTACAATCGACGTTCCTATTTTGGGACCTGCTCTGTCGGTTCCGTGGATTCAAAGTGCGCTGCGCTGTGGTGGGACAGAACAAGTTTGATATAATTCTGTGAGAAAGCGATTCTCACATTTCATTGTTTGTCTTGATTTCGGTGACAAGGCATGGAGAAGGCAGACTTCCTGGTTCGCTTTTGTGGTAAAAATATACAAAAAACGTACAACAAATGAACAATATATATATATATATATATATATATATATATATATATATATATATATATATATTTAAGAAAAGAAAATATTTGTATGTTTCTTCAGTTTATTCTATATTCAATCTATAGAGAGGATAAATATTATTTCAAAATATAACAAAAAAATAAAGTGTCAGACAAGACAAATAAAGCTACAAAAAGTGAACGAAAAAAGAAACAGCAAAAAAACAAACAAACAAACAAATCAACGACCTCGTGTAGGCTGATGTTAGGAAATGTCTAAATGAGCTCCGTGTCTTGGTGAAAAACAAAACAAAATATCTAAATTGTAAAAAAACACAAAACAAAAAACAAACAAACAAAAAATAAAAACAAACCAAACAAACCCAAAACAAAGAAACAACAACAACAAAAGAAAACACACAAAAAAAACAACAACCAACAACAGGAAACTGATGGAGGATAGTCACGAAGACCCATACCAAGCCTCCTTTTTTTTTATACATGCCCAGAGAAGCAAGACCCAAGCCAATCCAAGGAATGGATGCACGTGTGCGTAATGCGTTCTCTCTCTCTCTCTCTCTCTCTCTCTCTCTCTCTCTCTCTCTCTCTCTCTCTCTCTCTCTCTCTCTCTCTCTCTCTCTCTCTCTCTCTCTCTCTCTCTCTGTTGTTATTGTAGCAATTTACTTGTATAAAGCCTTAAAGATTAGAAACACAATATGCAGATGAGTGTGTGCTAGTTTTCCGCTTTTTTGTTATTATGTGTGAATAAGACTAAATGCAGATAATGACTGTTTTTTTCTCATTTTCAGGTTACAACTGTGTTATGTTACATATCTGAATATATTACCTCTGTAATGTTTGTTTACACCACCCCTTCATGAGGGGCCATGGCCTATATTGAATAAAACATCCGTATCCGTATCCGTATCCGTATCTCTCTCTCTCTCTGACTGCCCGTGTGTCTCTGTCTTTATCTCTCTCTCTCTCTCTCTCTTGTCTGTCTGTCTGTCTTTCTCTCCATCCACCCATCCATCCATCCATCCATCCCTGTCCCCACTTTTACATTTCGATACAAGTACTAGAAGAGGCAGTTATTTTGACAGCAAGCCAATACGTATCAGATTTTTAAAAAAAAACCAAAAAACTGTGAGCTCAGACACTGGAGGGTAAACAGAATTATCGAACATTTGTCAGCCAAGGGGAAAACACTAGACAAAAGAAGAACTCATATCCCATTCGGGTGTAATAATCAATGTGTTTATTTTGGGACCTGTCGATCCCTCCTGATAAGGGTCATGGTGGATAAGAGAATGTTTAATAGAATCATGTCAAAAGCGATGCCTATCATCCACTTTCCGTCTTGATCCTGGGTTCCGAGGTCGCGCTGGGGAGTTCATGAGATGGGAGCTGCTGTAGATGTCAGAGATGATTCAGTTCGAGTCGAAAAATGTATGGAACGTGAAAGAGAAATAACAGAACTCTTTGTTTCTGTGATAAAAAAACAAAGCTTACGCCCTTTTTGTACACTCAACCCCTTGCCAATAGAAAACAAAAAACATGTATCGAACCTATGATCAGTATCCGTTAAGATACCAGAACAGAGTCAGGCCCACAAAAAAATTCTGAGGGAAGTATTCAGTGTGCACATACATATTGTTGTACTTAGGTGTAGAGCTTGTGGAGAGGGAGAGGAGTGAGTGAGTAAAGGAGACAGAGAGAGAGAGAGAGTGAGAGGGTGGGTGTGTGTATGTATACCATGCTTCTCTTTCAGGCAATATGATTTTGTGTGAAGCCATCATGTATGTGAAATATACGTTGCATGGTCTTGTAAGTGTTTGCACATACCATTGGGAAGAAGACAGATTAAAAATATGAGAAAAAAAGAAAGAAAGAAAAGACAACAGAAAGGAGAAAAATGATGATGGAAGGAACAAAGAAAGGGGATAAAAAAGACAACAACAAAAAAAGAAGAAGAAAAATAATAGAAAGAACCTTCCAGGGATGCTGAAACTATCCTGCTCATTTGCAGAACTTTTACGCATCCACTGATTTCTCCTTAAAAAAAGAAAAACAACAGAAAAAAAACAACAACAAAAAACAAAACAACAACAAGAAAAACATGTGATCGAAATATGCGACAAAATATGATTTATAACCCAAAATCGAACATAAAAGAGCAACAACAAAAAACGGCAGAGACAAAACAAGGAAAACATCTTTATCATCGAGGGTAATGTATAAGCAAGTAACATGCTTTTTTCTGAAAGAGAGAGGGAGAGAGAGAGGGAGAGAAAGACAGACAGACAGACAGATAGACTTAGAGACAAGAGACAAGGAACAGAGCCAACAAGTCCCTTCACCCTGCGGCTAAGATGCACTCAGCTAATCGCGAGACACCTTCGGTCAATTCAAGGGAACAAATCCACAAACAAATTAATATTCACCATCAGCGATCAACACCACGCTATGATGATGATGATTAGACAGTCCTGTCCGTGATTAGAGGAGAAATGTGGAGAAGATTCGGAGGGGGAGTAGAAAGGTAGATGGAGGACAACAACAACAACAACAACAACAACATAATAATAATAATAATAATAATAATAATAATAATAATAATAATAATAATAATAATAATAATAATAATGATAATAATAATAATGAGAAGAAGGAGAAAAATAAACAACAACGACAACAACAACAATAATTTCATATATGAATTCATATATTAGTACCACTATTACTCTTAGGGGAAGAAGACGAATCCCCTCTTCGTGACGAAAACACACACACACACACACACACACACACACACACACACACACACACACACACACACACACACACAGCGCGCGCACACACACAGTGAATGAGAGAAAAAACGATTTCAAAGAGAGACAGGGAGACCCACAGAGACACAGAGAGAGAGAGAGAGAGAGAGAGAGAGAGAGAGAGAGAGAGAGAGAGAGAGAGAGAGAGGGAGAGAGAGAGAGAGAGTTATTACATTGCATGTAACGCTAGAGAGCACATTCGCCATAAAACGCGCTCTCCCTTCCTCCTCCTCCCCCCCCACCACCCCCTCCCCACCCACCACACACACACGCACGCGCGTGGGCAACTTGAAATGTTCACATAAATATCATCGTGCTGTGACAAGAAATCGATGCAGTATGACACAATATATCTCCCTGATGCTGCAGTAGAGAAGTGTGAGTGTGTGTGTGTGTGTGTGTGTGTGTGTGTGTGGTGTAGGGGCGGGGTGTGTATGGATAGACAGGGGGTGAGCATCGCCCGTCACACACAATTGCGTTTAGCTGTATATTTTGCAGATGAAGCAAACAGGGAGCAGCATGAAAAAAAAAATGGAAAAAAAAAAGAGAGAGACCAAAACCACTTCTTGGAAAAGAGAAAGCAAAAAAACACGAAACACAAACAAACAAACAAATAAACCATAAACACTTTAGCGCTAAGGCAGGAAACGTATACCCTTGTGCAAACACATGCATGCATGCACAGAAGCACAGAGACACGCAAAAACACACACACGCGTGAGCGCAAACATCCACACATTCCCCACGCACACACCCCCCACCCACTCCCAACACACACACACACACACACACACACACACACACACACACACACACACACACACACACACACACACACACACACACACACACACACACACACACACACACACACACACGAAAATGAACAACAACGCCAGAGTTCCTTTGGGACAGAATGAAAAAAAAAAAAAAAAAAAAAAAAAAAAAAGAGAGAGAGAGAAGCAACAGCAACATTTCCAGCTGAACGGAATGACAGTTATTGCAGAAAATGAACTTAAGAAGTGCCATGGAATTGTTAAGTGTAACTCCACTGGGTAAATTCAGATGTATTCTGCTCCTGAAGTTCCTTCCTCCTCTTACCCCCCACCCCCTCTCTCTCTCCCTCTCACTCTCTCACTCTCTTTCCCTCTCTCTCTCTCTCTCTCTTATCTTTCTCTCATTCTCTATCCATCTCTCTAGAAAAGCATCCTTAAAACCATTTTATTGTAAACGACCGAACAAACTGAAATTCAGTACACGCTTTAATTCCCCGAAGAAAAAAAAGTGTTGTTGAAGCTGGCAAATTTTTTTGAAAATTATTATTGAATCTGTGCGATGATTTTGATGTTCTTATTCTTTTTTTTTATGTCAGGATAACAGTACTAAACGCTTCAAGTAATATATTCCCTATGTGTATTTTTTTTCCTCTCCTTATATCGAATTGCTGATTATTTATTTGCGTTTGTGCATGTGGGTACTGCAGGTTTTCTTTTCCTAGGGTTCTACTGTGTGTTCCCCCTCCCCCCGTCCCTTATATACATACATATATATATATATATATATATATATATATATATATATATATATATATATATTCTATTTTAAATTTTCTCTCTCTTCTTCTTCGTGCGATTGCACGTCTCGAAAATGTGGGCCTGTTTTTCCTTTGTGTC
>NC_134895.1:44815588-44838088 GCF_041734735.1 Babylonia areolata | reverse complement strand
GGATCGAGCATATTGCATGAAAGCGACTTGTATCGAGCGTATTCATTCGCAGTGGTGAGAAGAAACGAGGATCCCCAATCCCAACAAAAACATTTTTATCATAGATCTGAGAGAGACAGACAGAGAGAGAGACAGAGATGGACATACAGACAGACACAGAGAGAGGTGGACATACAAACATACAGAAAGACAGACAGAGATGGACATACAGACAGAGAGAGAGAGAGAGAGAGAGAGAGAGGGGGGGGGGGGGATAACACCAAAAACCAAGCCCAAACTCACGGGCAACGTGAAGAGTTCAGAGTGAAGTGTGGAAGACGAAAGGAGGGCATCAGTTTAACACCCCTCCTCCTCCTCCTCCTCCTCCACTTCCACCCGCCTTCTCCTCCTCACCGAGACGAGAGATTGTGTGTGAGTGTGTGTGTGTGTGTGTGTGTGGTGTGTGTGTGTGTGTGTGTGTGTGTGAGAGAGAGAGAGAGAGAGAGAGAGAGAGAGAGAGAGAGAGAGAGAGAGAGAGAACGATGTTGTTGCTGCTGCTGTTTTTATTGAGGGAAGTGGAATAAGCATACATATTATGAAAAGCAGAGGGAGATGGGGGAGAGAGACAGAGAGAGAGAGACAGCTAAACGGTTTATATTTCACAAAATCCAATAAAAACCCCTAAAAATTGAACAAGTAAAGGGCAAAGAAAGAAAGAAATAGAATGGGGGAAGACAGAAAGACAGACAAAACTGAATGAAAGAAAGAAAGAAAGAAAGAAAGAAGACATAATAGAAAAAAAAAAAGAAAGCGTGAAAGAAGGAAGGGAAAAGAAAGGAAGTGTTGGTCTCCGCATGTCTTCCAAATTGGCCAAATTCCTTCCAACATCTATTCCTTCTCCATCAGTGTGGATGGATCGCATGGGACATTAATGACCCAGATCGAATGGTCAAATAAAGATGTGTTTTTTGTTTCGTTTTGTTATGCTGTGTTGTTTTTGTGTGCACACGTATGCTTGTGTGTGTGTGTGTGTGTGTGTGTGTGTGTGTGTGTGTGTGTGTGTGTGTGTGTGTGTGTGTGTGTGTGTGTGTGTGTGTTTGTGTGTGTTTGTGTGTGTGTGTGTGTGTGTGTCTGTGTTTGTGTCTGTGTGTGTCTGTGTGTGTTTGTGCGTGTGTGTGAAAGAAAAAAGAATCTAAATACTGGCAGATACAGACTTATTCATGCAGATACAAATATTGTCTCCCCCCCCCCCCACCCACCCGACACCCCCCCCCCCCCCCAAACAACTAAAAGACCCAGTCAAGCGAGAGCTCTCTAGGTGTACCGCAAGGGGCCATGTACATAATTATCATAACTGTTACTGGTGTCGAATTATGGGATAATCTCAAATCTGAGATTCTACTGAAAGAAAAACATGAAGAAAATATGTGTTGGTGAGCGACTGACTTCTTACGCACTATGTCAATCATTTGTATATAAAAACAACAACAAAAACAACAAAAACGACAAACAAACAAACAAAAACCAATAAAAACAACAACAACAACATCAACATGCACCTTAGGACAAAAACGAATAGAATCAAACAAAATCAAATAAGAAACATAGCCTGAAAAAAAGAAAGGAAGAAAGAAAGAAAGAAGAAAAGATAGACAGAAAGAAAATAAGAAAAAAGAAAGAAACAAAGAAAGACAGAAAGAAAATAAGAAAAAAAGAAAGAAAGAAAAAGAAGGAAAGAAAATGAGAAAAAAAGAAAGAAAGAAGAACAGAAAAAAGAAAGAAAAAAAAAGAAAGAAAACAAACAACAAACTAAAGGGTCATCAGCCTCTGAATTCCTGATTACTACCGTCATCCCCAGAAAGCCTATAAAAAAAAATCAAACACTCTCCAATACTTCAACAACAACAAAACAAATACAGAAAGGACAACAATATCAATATATATATATATATATATATATATATATATATATATATATATATATATATATATATATATATATATATATATATATATATATATATATATATGTAACAAAGGCGACCAGCAAAAAAGAAAACGAACTCGGGGGGAAAAAAAACAACAACTCATCTCTGTATGGCTTTACTAATCACAACTCATCATTTCCATTCCCACCACTGCCCCCCGCCCCCCCCACCCTTCCCTACCAATCATCGATCATCTCCCCTGCCTTCCAGAACAAGACACAAGGGAAATAAAGTACACACCCTGGATAGCAACTATGAATAATAATGGATAAGAAAAAAAGAAAACCTTTTTTTTTTCTTTACATCAGCCGTCCAATTTGGATTTTTTTTTTTTTTTTTTAGGGGGTGGGTGGGTCTCTCTTTCTGTCTGTGTGTCTGTCGTTACGTATCTCTGTTCCTGTCTTCGGTCTGTCTCTTGTAGCTTAGTCTGTTTCTCTGGTCTTCTCTCTTTCTCCCTGTCTCTTTCTGTCTATCTGTCTGTCTCTGTCTCCATCTCTGTCTTTCACTCGCTCGTTTTCTCTCTTTGTCTCTGTCTGTCTGTGTCGCTCCGTATCTGTCTGTGTCTGTCTCTCTGTCTCTTCTCTCTCTCTCTCTCTCTCTCTCTCTCTCTCTCTCTCTTGCTCGCTCTTTTTTTTTCTCCCTGTCTCCTTCTCTGTCCCTGTCTGTTCGTCAGAATAGACCACAGAGCATTCTGTCACTTTACGGATGACAAACGGAAAGAACAACGTAATAAAGAATTTATACATGTATCTATATAAAACCCATTAAGAGGCGCGCTAATACATTTGAAGAACTAGACATTTGTCTCTGAGTTATAATTATGACAGTGATGTGGGTAAAAACGTGTGTCAACACATCACTGCTTGTAACCTATCTATCTATCTGTCTATCTGTCTGTCTATCTATCTGCATATTTGTTATAAATGTCGCAGTTGTCCTCCTCAGATGTCCTGTATTGAAAAAAAAAAGTGTCGTTTTGTTTCGGTTTGTCCGTCTGTGTCTGTGTTCGTGTTTGTCTCTACCTCTGTCTGTCTGTCTGTCTGTCTGTCTGCCTCTCTCTCTCTCTCTCTCTCTCTCTCTCTCTCTCTCTCTCTCTCTCTCTCTCTCTTTCAGATTCAATTTCAGGAATGAAATGAAATGAAGATGATCCAGGGATTTTTTCTTCTTCTTCTTCTCCACGTTATAGCAACCGCTGCCGTCCAAGGAAGGAAGCGATGTTAAGGAATAGCAATAATAGCCATGGATCGAGCATATTAAGTTAACCAGGCCTGACATCGAGCGTGGTTCATTCCCAATGGCGAGAATACAGAAAGAAGCCCAGTTCAATCAGCTATCTCTTCATTGAGAGAGAATTCAAGATTCAACATGATTTATTCATATAGGCCAAGGCCCCTAATGAAGGGGTATATGAACAAACAGCAATGAAAAACAAAGACAAACAAAAACATTTCACATAATACAACATACACAAAAATTCGATATAAAATAAGTTCAAATGAAAACTAGCCTAGCAAAAAAACAGTGTTTTCATGACATAATAGTTTCTCGGACTTTGAAAGCTTTATATAAATACAAAGCAAGGTTTCTATCAATTTCACAGGATGTTGAGGACATTAACAAGTTCAATTTAAACATATTTGGTTGTCTATAATATTTAGGCTTAATAAATGATTCTCGAATATTCCTCAAAGCTGGACAACAAAGGACAAAGTGCATTTCATTTTCTGTCGAATCTTTGCATAATGGACAAATCAGATCAGTGTCATTACATATTCTGTATCTATAATGATGAACCGCTAGCTCAGAAATACCTAATCTGAATCTTGTTGTTATATATTTCAAATGTCTATCCATATTTAACATCAGGTAAGGTTTCAAGATTGGGAGAGAGAGAGAGAGAGAGAGAGAGAGAGAGAGAGAGAGAGAGAGAGAGAGAGAGAGAGAGAGAGACAACTGGAACAGAGAAACAGACAGTGACAGACGGACAGACAGTCAGACAAGCAAGCATACGGACAGACAGATCTTTTGGCAGTGCCAGGGAGACTTGTCTTTATTTGTTTACAAAATGAAGAAAAGAAGGAAGAAAGAAAGAGGAAGGAAGGAAGGAATGAAGAAAGAAAATAAAGAAAGAGGCGTACAGTTCAGTTTAGTTACTCAAGGAGGCGTCACTGCGTAAGACAGGAAGGAAGGAAGGAAGGAAGGAAGGAAGGAAGGAAGGAAGAAAGAAAGAGGCGTACAGTTCAGTTTAGTTACTCAAGGAGGCGTCACTGCGTAAGACAGGAAGGAAGGAAGGAAGGAGGGAAGGAAGGAAGAAAGAAAGAGGCGTACAGTTCAGTTTAGTTACTCAAGGAGGCGTCACTGCGTAAGACAGGAAGGAAGGCAGGAAGGAAGGAAGGAAGGAAGAAAGAAAGAAAGAAAGAGGCGTATAGTTCAGTTTAGTTACTCAAGGAGGCGTCACTGCGTAAGACAGGAAGGAAGGAAGGAAGGAAGGAAGGAAGGAAGAAAGAGGCGAACAGTTCAGTTTAGTTACTCAAGGAGGCGTCACTGCGTAAGACATGAAGGAAGGTAGGAAGGAAGGAAGGAACGAAGGAAGGAAGGAAGAAAGCGGCGTACAATTCAGTTTAGTTACTCAAAGAGGCGTCACTGCATTCGGACAAATATTTATACGACTCACCACATCTGCCAAGCAGATACCTGACCAGCAGTGGAGTGATGGCCTAGAGGTAAAGCGTCCGCCTAGGAAGCGAGAGAATCTGAGCGCGCTGGTTCGAATCACGGATAAACCGCAGATATTTTCTCCCCCTCCACTAGACATTGAGTGGTGGTCTGGACGCTAGTCATTCGGATGAGACGATAAACCGAGGTCCCGTGTGCAGCATGCACTTAGCGCACGTAAAAGAACCAACGGCAACAAAGGGGTTGTTCCTGACAAAATTCTGTAGAAAAATCCACTTCGTTAGGAAAAAACATATAAAACTGCACGCACGAAAAAATACAAAAAAAAAAATGGGTGGCGCTGTAGTGTAGCGACACGCTCTCCCTGGGGAGAGAAGCCCGAATTTCATACAGAGAGAAATCTGTTGTGATAAAAAGAAATACAATATACAAATACAAATACAAACCCAGCGCATTTAGTCAGGCCTTGAAGGAAAAAAAAAAAGAAAGAAAAATATAAATGAATAAATGACAAACAAATGGATACGTCATTAGATTAATGATTAGATAATTAAAGAAAAAAAAAAGCCAGAGGTGTACAGGTGGAGTGCTGTATCAGTGTTTGCGTGACTTCTACAACTGGCAGACTTTCTTTACTGGTCAGTCTCTTAAATTTAGCAGCAACGCGAGGGAAAAGCATCGGAAAGGAACCCGTACCGAACTCAAAACCAAAAGGTTGCACAAAATTATCTTCCCTCCCTCCTTCCCCATCCCCACACCCCCGTCCCCTCATGCTCTGTCTCTCTCTGTCTCTGTCTCTCTCTTTCTCTGTCCCTGTCTCTATATGTAGATATATATATTACGTGTGTGTGTGTGTGTGTGTGTGTGTGTGTGTGTGTGTGTGTGTGTGTGTGTGTGTGTGTGTGTGTGTGTGTGTGTGTGTGTGTGTGTGTGTGTGTGTGTGTTGATATATCTACATATAGAGACAGGGACAGAGAAAGAGAGAGACATGTGTGTGTGTGTGTGTGTGTGTGTGTGTGTGTGTGTGTGTGTGTGTGTGTGTGTGTGTGTGTGTGTGGAGAGAGAGAGAAAGAGATAGAGAGAGAGAGATTATATTATATTATATTATATTATCCCTCTCTCTCTAAGTGTATAAGCGTGTTAGGTTATGCTGCTGGTCGGGTATCTGCCTAGGTAGTGTAGCGTATACGGATTTGTCCGAACGAAGTGACGCCTCCTTGAGAAACCTACACTAAACTAAACTATCTCTAAGTATCCTTGTCGACCCAGCGTGTTGCTTGTGCTATGGGCAGACTCAGACCACACAGTCGAGTATCATCCACATCACGGATGCGTCTTTCAGTCTGTTGCTCTAATTTTCTGACCAACACTGCAAGAGTGTGTATCTCTCGGGCCTGGTCAAGCCTTGGATATCATTATGAGAGGAAACGCAGAGCACGGCCTTGTCACTTAATCCCAAACCTAAAAAAATAATTGTCCTCCATTATAGGATGGTCATCATCACCATCCTCCTTTATCTGTGTAACTATCTTTCTTTTTTTTTTTTTCTTTTTTTTTTAAATTGTTGTTGATGTTATCTTTTTTGATGTTGTTTATTTATTTGTTTTCGAGGGCTGGATGAAACAAAAGCATGTATGCATAATCTATTACCCTCAGAAAATATATATTATTCATTCATTCATTCATTCATTCATTCATTCATTCTCTCTCTGTCTCTGTCCTGTCTCTGTCTCTGTCTCTGTCTCTGTCTCTCTCTCTGTCTCTGTCTCTCTCTCTCTCCCTCTCTCTCTCTCAAATGAAATGATGAAATACAAATGTCGGCAGATACAGATTTATACCAGATTTTCTTGCAGAGGCAAATATTGACGTGTTGTCTTCGGTAAAAGTCAGTCGAGGGTGAAAAAAAACACACATTAGGTCATGGTGGCCTTTGCATCACAATTCTTGGTTGTTTTGAGAATGTCTCACACTGGCGGTGACTAATCTGATTCCTTTTATTGCACTTCCGTTGAAGGAAAGAAACAAACAAAGTAGAAAGATAAAGGAAAAGAAGAAAGAAGTGATAGAAAGAGTGAAGAAAGGAAGTGAGAAAGAAGGAAAGAAACGAATAAAGAGAATTTTAAATTAAGATTAAAAAAAGGAAAAGTCAGAAAAAAAATAATAAAGTGTAGAAAATTTAGCCTTTAAATGACCCCTTGTTCCAACGATCTGGAAGAAAAGCCTAAGGGATGGAAAGAAGAATTGGAAGAAAGGGGAAAAATCTGACAAACACGAAGAAAAGTTTGAGGGTGTCTTTTTGTTGTTGTTTGTTTCTGTTGTTGTTGATGTTGTTGTTTTTTCTTTTCTTTCCAAATAAAGAAGCAAACACAAGAAAGGAGAAAACTATTCATCTGTGCATGACCTGCTCTGACCCTATTCGTCAGCGACCCATCACAAAAATTCTCGCCCCTCCTTCCAAGTCAAGACCCCTAACCACCACCCACTCAAAACCCTTGCAATCTAGACCCCCTTCCTCAACCCCCCCCCCCCCACCCCCCTCCTTCCCACACCACGCACCTCCCGCCCACTTCTCCTCGCACTAAACACCCCCTGTCCCATCCTTCCTCCCTATAGCCTGCCCCCTCCCGTCCCCACCCTCACACACCCTACCCCCGTTCCCCCAACAACCAGTTATTTCTGCGCTAAACCACATGGGAAATAAAGCATCCAAATATAGACAGTCTGGACACCAGACATGAATATTAAACAGACACTTTTTCTTCTTTTTTTTTTTTTTTTTTTTTTTTTGGGGGGGGGGGGGGGGTCATGGCTGTCCAGATTGTGTGTGTGTGTGTGTGTGTGTGTGTGTGTGTGTCGTTTCTTTTCTCTCCGGCAATCTATATAACACAAACATACACACAGTCTCTCTCATAGTCTTAACACACACACACACACACACACACACACACACACACACATACACGCGCGCGCAAACACACACGCGCGCATACACCCACCCCCACCCTCTAACCACACACACACTAAAAATAAAAAAAAAATAAAAAAAACCCGCACACACATGTGATTACGTGCGCACACGCGCAAAGTGTTCTGCGTTCTTTTTGTGTGTTTTTTTCATTGCATAGTGATAAATGTAACTGTGAATTTCATCAAGCATTTCTTTTTTCTTTCTTTCTTTCTTTCTTTTTTTTTTTCTTTTTTTTTTTTTTTTTTTTTTTTTTTTTTTGTCTTTGGGATCAGAATATTATATTTTTGAGATCAGAATATTGGTATTTGGGATGCAATTGTTGGATAAGATCATTTTGTAATTCAGCTATTTCCGACTCTTCAGACATTTCCTGAGTAAAGCTTTCTGTTTTTCTTTTATGTTTTTGTTGGGGTTTTTTTCTTAATTCCACGGAATGTTACCCGAACCAAACCTTCAGGCTGAATGTTGCATTATCCTGACAGACAAAAAACAAAAACAAAATATAGCTGGATATATATCAAAATAATTTCCGTAATATTAACCTCAAGACGCTTAAAGATAAGAATTCGCCCCTTTTTTTCCTTCTTCTTCTTCTTCTTCTTCTTCTTTGTGTGTGTGTGTGTGTGTGTGTGTGTGTGTGTGTGTGTGTGTGTGTGTGTGTGTGTGTGTGTGTGTGAGAGAGAGAGAGAGAGAGAGAGAGAGTGTGTGTGTGTGTGTGTGTGTGTGTGTGTGTGTGTGTGTGTGTGTGTGTGTCTCGGGTATGCGGGTGGAAGAGAAAGCAGGGGAATTAGCCTGCAGCGCGGACAAAACTACCTTGGTGCCGCGCACTTAGAATCTTGCTCGATCTAGCATGCTGCTGTTTCCCTTTGACATGTTATGTTTTTTTTTCACTTCACGCCTTGAACAACGCGTCCTGCATTGCCAGTGTTACGTATCTATGTATGTATGTATATATGTATGTTTGTATGTTACAGCTAGAAGGACGAGAGTTTGATCTCCAGCGGAGGTGGGTTTTATCGATCCGTGGCCGGCTCCTACCCAGAGTTGAGTAGTAGTTTGGATTTGAATGGGATGGCTGGGACCACACAGTCGAGTATCACCCACTTCACGGATGCGTCTTTGGGTGTTTTGCTTACATTTCCTGACCAGCACTGCAAGCGTCTGGTTAACGCAGAGATATCACTATGAAAGGAAGCGCAGAGAACAGACTTGTCGCGTAGTCCAAAACATCAAATGGACCTCCATATCAGCGTCGTCGTCATCATCATCATCGTCATGCTCCCCCTCCTCCTCCATTATCATCATTTTTTTTTTCTTAAATGTCCTAAATTATGTGGTCTTTCATGGCCTGCTCTCATGGTGATCTCAGTTTTGATATCACTCAACTTCCGTGCTTGGGTTGATTCATGTCAAGGTCTTGAGTGTCGGCAGATTCATGGAAACTGTCGTTGGAGGGACGTGGTGGCGGTTTCCACTCGCGGGGGCTGCGGGCGGGGTGCTCACTGGGTCTGACTAAGCGCGTTGGGTTACGCTGCTGGTCAGGCATCTGCTTGGCAGATGTGGTGTAGCGTATATGGATTTGTCCGAACGCAGTGACGCCTCCTTGAGCTACTGAAACTGAAACTGCCCCCGTCACTAAGCCGTTATTGTCGTCAGTAGGGGCTTTAGAACGTGGCGTCCCAAGTAGGTTAAATCAGAGCAGGCACTACTGAACACCACCGAAGTGACTCACCAGCACAGCAAGGTCCCCTCTGGTGTGTGGCCGTCTTCCGAACCAGCATCGATGGTTTGCTGTGAAATGCCAACTCTGGGAACTACGACAGACTTCTTCTTCTGCGTTCGTGGGCTTCAACTCCCACGTTCACTCGTATATACGCGAGTGGGCTTTTTACGTGTATGACCGTTTTTACCCCGCCATGTAGGCAGCCATACTCCGCTTTCGGAATGAGCGGCGTGGGAATAATGCCACCGAAACGGAGCAGATGGTGGGGCAGCAAACAAATGAAACAAGATGGAATAAACTCACAATAAAATAAAGGATAAAAGGTAATGAGCTCAAGGTATATCTAACATGATAAGCTGTCATCCTTTGAAGAAGATGATATCAAACGGTAATAACGAAGGCCTGATCGCTTCGTAACTCGTGCCAGGTCTCCCCTCGTAAACGTTGCAGCCACTGCACTGCCTCCATACATTCTGTTGGCTTCTAGAAAAAGTAACATGTTTTTCAGTTTAATCATTTCCTAACGGACATCTCAATTAGTTGCTACCCACAAGTATGCGCGTTTTCCTGTACGGTCAATGTTAGTTTTTTTGTGAAGGACGATGACTCTCAAACCAGGAGGCAATATTGCACTGGCTCTTAGTGCTGTAGCCTTGGGGCTGGTTTGCCTTTAGGAACCACCCCAACGCCGACTGTCCTAAAACCCTCTCGGCCGAGAGAGTGGGGGTGTAACTTGTGCAAGACGCTCTTCACTTTTATCAAATTCCAGCCCGGATAATCGGAACAGCAGTTGCCTCCTCTGCTGTACAAGAAGGTGGTCATAGTCGGACCTACTACCTATCATACAATGTTATCACACAAACGTGCGTTTAATGTGGCCGGTAGGTGATTGCGAAAATATTTCATTCCGTCTGGTGCTGAAAGCTGAACACTTGTCGCCTTGAAATTTTCTCCTTTCCTCTTGGACAGCAGACGATCCTTTGTCTCTCTGGTTGTTGTCTCCTTTCCCCAAAGCCCTGCTTAGCAAACGACGTGCGATGCATACTGATTGGTAAGTGTCAGTTATCCATTCGTTATGGCTTCAATGGAAAACATTGGCGCTCGTGATCACGCATTGCAACCATACGCACACTTCCACACACACACACTTCCACACACACACACTTCCACACACACACACACACACACGCGCGCGCGCGCGCGCGCGCAAACAGACAGAAGAGGGAAGAAGATAGACAGAGATATCCATTGTAATTTCTTTCTTTTTTTTAAGGGGGGGGGGGGGATGAGAGAAGAACGAAATAAAGAAAGAGAGAGAAAAACAAAGAGCGAGAAAAAGAAAGAAAGAAAGGCAAACAAGAATGGATGCATGGACAGAAAAGAAAGCAAGAAGCAACAAAGCCAGAAACAACATGAACAAAGAAACCACCAGTCAATCAAACGAAGGGAGACAACAATCGATCAGTCAAACCAAGGGTGTAAAACTCAATCAGTCAAACAAAGGGGGAAACAATCAATCAATCAAACGAAGGGAGAAATAGTAAATCCAGGAGGGGGCCGGGGAGGGGGGTGGGGGGGGGGGGGGGGGGGGGGGGGCATCGATCAAATCAAAGGGGGAAGACCACCAACCAATCAAACCAAAGGAGAAAATAATTAATCAGTCAAACCAAGGGGAGAAACCATCAATAAAACCAAAGGGGGAAACCATCAATAAAACTAAAGGGGGAAAGCCATCAATAAAACCAAAGGAGGAAAGCCATCAATAGGGGGAAACCATCAATAAAACCAAAGGAGGAAAGCCATCAATAGGGGGAAACCATCAATAAAACCAAAGGAGGAAAGCCATCAATAGGGGGAAACCATCAATAAAACCAAAGGGGGAAAGCCATCAATAGGGGGAAACCATCAATAAAAACCAAAGGGGAAACCATCAATAAAACCAAAGGGGAAACCATCATTAAACCAAGGGGGAAAACCATCAATAAAACCAAAGGGGGAAACCATCAATAAAACCAAAGGGGGAAACCATCAATAAAACCAAAGGAGGAAAGCCATCAATAGGGGGAAACCATCATTAAACCAAGGGGGAAAACCATCAATAGGGGGAAACCATCAATAAAAACCAAAGGGGAAACCATCAATAAAACCAAAGGGGGAAAGCCATCAATAAAACCAAAGGGGAAACCATCATTAAACCAAAGGGGAAAACCATCAATAAAACCAAAGGAGGAAAGCCATCAATAGGGGGAAACCATCATTAAACCAAGGGGGAAAACCATCAATAGGGGGAAGCCATCAATAAAACCAAAGGGGAAAACCATCAATAAAACCAAGGGGGAAAACCATTAATAGGGGGAAAACCATCAAAAAACCAAAGGGGGGAAACCATCAAAAAACCAAAGGGGGGAAACCATCAATAAAACCAAAGGGGGAAAGCCATCAATAGGGGGAAACCATCAATAAAACCAAAGGGGGAAAGCCATCAATAAAATCAAAGGGGGAAACCATCAATAAAGCCAAAGGGGAAAACCATCAATAAAACCAAGAGGGAAAGCCATCAACAGGGGGAAAAACCATCAATAAAACCAAAGGGGGGAAACCATCAATAAAACCAAAGGGGGAAAGCCATCAATAGGGGGAAACCATCAATAAAACCAAAGGGGGAAAGCCATCAATAAAATCAAAGGGGGAAACCATCAATAAAGCCAAAGGGGGAAACCATCAATAAAGCCAAAGGGGGAAACCATCAATAAAGCCAAAGGGGAAAACCATCAATAAAACCAAGAGGGAAAGCCATCAACAGGGGGAAAAACCATCAATAAAACCAAAGGGGAGAACCATCAATAAAACCAAGGGGGGGAACCTCAATAGGGGGAAACCATAAATCAATCAAACCAAGGGGAAACTATCAATCAATTAAAATCAATTAAACTAAAGGGGGAAGCCAAAGGGGGAAATCCTTCAATCAAACAAACCAGGGAGTGGGGGAGAGGGAGGCAGGGGGAGGGGTAGAGGGGTAACCATATATCAATCAAACCAAAGCGGAAACAATACTAATCAAAGAAACAAACCGACAAAGGATCAAGTATTCAAAGGAAGTAGGTAAAGGAAACACCACTCACACATAATCAGCACAAGCTGGAGCGAATGTAGGTCTACCATCTTTCCACCAGCCAACCTGCATTTCATTACCACCACCACCACCATCACCATTATTCCCCACTCACTAATATCCTCCCAACGACACTTGAATTTGTGTGCGCGCGCAAACACACACACACACACACACACACACACACACACACACACACAGAAACACACACGCACGCACACACACACACACACACACACACACACACACAGAAACACACACGCACGCACACGCACACACACACACACACACACACACACACACACACAAGGACACACACACACACACACACACACACACACACACACACACACACACACACACACACATGCACACAACCAACCAACCAAACAAAACACACGCTACTTCCATTTCATGTACGAGAAGAAAGAAGAAAGCACATCAGCAAACACTCGTGGAAAGAAATAAACAAATACACAGGAAAAAAAAAATCACAAACAAACTAACAAACGGGAAAAACAGACACAGAAACGGACGTTCAATCAGTCGAACAAAGAGGGAGAAAAATCAGTTCGGACCAGCGCGAGCCAAGGCGAATGGATGCATGTTCGATCACAAGAGATTGTGAATCTTGCTTCCTTCCTTTGTCCCTCCCTTCCCCCCTTCCTCCGTCCAACCCTGAAACTCCCATCCCCACCCCCCATTCCAGGACTTCCCAATCTACTTCCAAACTGAAGCAAGTCTCTCCAGTCCATTCAATTCTCAATCAGCGAAAGTAGAAGAGGGATGAAGCGAGGGAGTCCTGTTGCTTTGAGTTTCCTGGGAAATCATCTGAGGCAATCGGCATAGTAAGCAGCTTTTAAGGGGAAGGTGATGGAAGAATTCTACCCTTGAGCTGAACTAATGCCTTCCAGAAAATTAAAAAAACAACAACAACCCGTAATTCTTAAAGACACGAATCATAGTGAACAATTCCACCAGGAATCCCTCGAAGTAAGGTTGACACCACAATCATATTATACAAAATCTGTAAGGATGCAATTCATATTTCAAATGGTGTTCTCACGCTTCGCTTCCTACGTGAATCAGATTGCAAACAATATGCAGTTACATGTACTCGCCAAAGATTCTTATGCTTAAAAAGTGCATAAACGTAACGCATGAAATTTCACATTACACGGGGCTTGTGTGTATGTGTGTGTGTGTGTGTGTGTGTGTGTGTGTGTGTGTGTGTGTGTGTGTGTGTGTGTGTGTGTGTGTGTGTGTGTGTGTGTGTGTGTGTGTGTGTGTGTGTGTGTGTGTGTGTGTGTGTGTTATTTTAGCATTAAAAAAAAAAATCAGAATCCTCTTTAGAATACAGAAGTGAAAGAAACATGTCCAACGAAGTAGAATGATGACTGAATAAATAAAAAAAAGAGAGAAAAATCACAAAGAAAAAAAAAAGACAAGAAAAAAAAGTCAGTTCACAAAGTACAAGCCAGAATAAATGCCAATTCAATCACCCGAGACCAACACTGGCAGGACTTTGTTTCCTCTCTCCATGGCCCCCCCCAAACCCCAACCCCCCACACCCAGCATAAGTCACCCCCCACCCACCCAGTCCACCCCCGCCTTATTATCCTCTCCTTCCCCGCTCACCGTCCTCCACCCTCCTCTTCCAGAGACTACTTTCTGTGCACCCTTGTTCTCAGTCAGCCCAAGTAAAAGAGGGATGAAGCGAGGGTGGAGGGAATTCCAGAGTTTGCTGCTTGAGGTTTCCTGGGAAATCATCTGAGGGAATCGGCGGTAAGCATCCAACACGCCACGTACGTTAAAGGAGACGGCGGTGGGTGAAATCTACACGTGTAGCAGTGAGGTTGACCAAATTCGTCTTTCCTTCCAGAGGACACCGGAACTAGATTAAATGAACATTATTGTAAGGAACTGGGGCGGCTGATACAAGAAGCTACACCGTTACAATGCTCTCTCTCTCTCTCTCTCTCTCTCTCTCTCTCTCTCTCTCTCTCTCTCTTGTTGACGTAAGAAACCGAGAGTGCTTACAGATAAATTTTGAAAAGACGAGTTGTTGTGTGCTTTTTTTTTGTGCTTTGTGTGTGTGTGTGTGTATGTGTGTGTGTGTGTGTGTGTGTGTGTGTGTGTGTGTGTGTGTTTGTTTGTTTGTTTGTTTTTTATTTAATTTGATTTTTTTATTACAGAGTGAATGCCAGAGACAGAGTAACAAGAAGGAATATGATGTGGAAGGTTATTAGCAGCTAAGAGGAATGAGCGCTCACTATAGGTTATTGTACTGACACGATAACACGAGGAATTTCAAGAAGGTATCAGAAGAAAAACGGAAAGTTCTTCAATTTGGTCTGTTATTGATGCTTTTGGGGGGCATTGTGAATAACGAAGCTTACACCCGATCCTTTTACCCTAAATAAAACATCGGAGTGTGAGTTTGAGTTCTTTTTTAGTCTCTCTGTCTGTCTCTGTCCCTGTCTCTCTGTCTCTCTCTCTCTCTCTCTCTGTCCTTCATCTCAGGTATACGACATTAAAAACTTTGTTGGCAGATGCAAGCTCGGCGTTCAAATTAACTAATCGCAAGGAGAGGGAAAAACGATCAAGCGTATCACAGTATGAGGCCCTGCATCGAGTGTATCCATTCAAGGGGCCCTGCATCGAGTATGTTCATTCCTGGGGCATTGCATCGAGAATACTATTACTGGGGCCCTGCATCGAGTGTATTCATTCCTTGGGCCCTACATCGAGTGTATTTATTGCTGGGGCCCTGCATCGAGTGTATTCATTCCTGGGCCATATGGGGCCCGGCATCGAGTATATTCATTCCCGGTGCCCTGCATCGAGAACGTTTTTTTTTACTGGAGCCCTATATCAAGTGTATTCATTTCTGGGGTCCTGCATCCAGGGTATTTATTCCTTGGGGCCCCAAATCGAACATTCATTCCTGGGGCCCTGCATCGAGCGTGTTTATTCCCAATGTCCCCAAAACGAGGACGATGAATTCCACTGTGCTTACTTCTGTATAAAATAAAAATAGAATGTGGGAAGTGGGAAGGAAGGGATGAATGTAGAAGAGAAGGAAACAAGGAAGACAACAGAGAATGGAAAAAAAGGACAGACAGACAAGAAACAAAAAGGAAAAGAAAAGAAATATCCAAACATACAAACAAGAAAGAAAAGCAGAGCCGAACATAATTACAAAAGAAAAGGAAAAAAAAAAACAGAGGAAAGACAGACAAAAAGATATAACGGCAGTGGAAAGAAATAAAGACAGACGTGAAAAAAGACAGCGAAAACACACAACGAAAAAAAATACCCGATAACAACAACAACAACAACAACAATTGACAAACATAAACGGGTAAACAAATATAACGAAACATATGAGAAACCGAAAAAAATATGAAAAAGAATGAAAAGGAACAAAAGCAAAGAACAAGAAACGACAGACACATAGAAAATAAAAGGAAAGTAAAACACGAAAAGAAAAAAAGAAAAAAAACAAGGAATAAATAGAGAAAAGAAGACCAAAAAGAAGGATTATCAATCAAAGAAAAAAAAATGATCAAAATGAACAGAGAAACAGCAATGAGCGGGAATAAACCAAGAACGAGATAATGAACTGAAAAGGGGGAAAAAATGGAAAGAAAGAAAGAAACAAAATACAATAAGAAAAAAAAAAAACACAAAAAGAACAGAGACGCCAATGAAAAAGAGAAAAAGAAAGAAAAAAATGAAAGAAAACGACGCATAGCGAAAAAAAAAAAAATAATAACCCCCCTCCCCCCCCCCCCAACCCCCCCCCCCCCCCCCCCCCAAAAAAAAAAAAAAAAAAAAAGTAAAACAAAACAAAGACAGAAAAATAGCCAGCAATAGAGAAGAAAAAAAGAAAGAAAGATAGATAGCCAGCAAAGCAGAATAAAATGAAGAAAAAAAACAAAAAACAAAAAAAAAAAAACAAAGACAAACAGATAGCCAGCAAAAGAGAAGAAGAAAAAAGAAAAAAAAGATAGGAGAGTTCTCAGCGGCAAAACCCACTACCCGATCGATCTTTTCGCAGGCAACTGAAACGATTCACGTGGGAAATGAAGGATGCTGAGGGGAAAAATGGACAGTAACCATGAATTAATGGACTAATGTTCTATTTTCTTTCTTTTTTTCTATCATTCTCTTTTCTTGTTTTATTTTAGTTCGTATGTTATGTTTCTCTCACACTAATAAAACAACAACAAAAACAGAAAGAGGCAGCTGTTCGAAAGGAAGGAATGGTGTGTGTGTGTGTGTGTTTGCGGAGAAAGAAATTATGGACACTAACCACAAATACATGTGCTGATAGCTTTTTCTTTACCTCCTATGAGGAACGTTAATTTCTACGGAAAAAAGCCAACATAAAAACCAGTTCAATTTCAAAGACAGATGGAAAGACTTCATGCGTGTGAAGTCTATCTATCTATCCATCAATCTATCTATCTACATATCTGAATATCTCTAGATATATATATATATATATATATATATTATATATATATATATATATATATATATATATATAGAGAGAGAGAGAGAGAGAGAGAGACTGATATACAACATACGGTGTGTGTGTGTGTGTGTGTGTGTGTGTGTGTGTTTAGTTCTGTCTGTCCGACTGTCTTGAGGTTGAGAGAGAGAGACAGACAGAGAGAAAGGAGAAAGAGAGGGGGGTTTGGGAGGAGAGAGAGACGGTGTGTGTGTGTGTGTGTGTGTGTGTGTGTGTGTGTCTGTCTGTCTGTCTGTCTGTCTGTCTGTCAGTCTCTCTTATGTGTTTGTGTGTCTGTGTACATGGTGGTGTGTATCTGTTTGCGTTGGGAGGCGGGGGATGTATCTGTGTGCTTGTCTGTCTGTCTGCACGTGTGTGTGGACGTGTGTGTGTGTATGTGTGTTGTTGTTTTTTTTGTTTGTTTGTGTGTGTGTGTGACAGCATGTACACAAGCATGATAACAAAAAAACAAAAAAAAAGAAAGTAAAAAGCACAAAAAAGACAAATAAATAGATAAATGAGTGAATGAATAAACAAATGAACAGATAGATAAATAAATGAAATGAAGCCTAAAAAAAAAAATAAAAAAAAAAAAAAATCTCCCCCCACTTTCCCAAACCCACTACATTCTCCCTTCCTCAATCCTCCAGCGATTACATCCCATCCACTTATCTCCCCAATCTCTTATCAGTGGAAGGAGGAGGAGAGGAGAGAGAAAGGAGAAATTGAGACCACGGGAAAAGACCTAACAATAACAACAACAACAACAACAAAAAACAACCGCAAACCGTATCTCAATTTCCTGGCAACCCATTTAACAACGACAACACCAACAACAATAATAACAAAACAGCAGCAACAACAACATTAACAACAAAATAACAACAGTAAAAAAAAAAAAGATAAATAAATGAATAAAACAATAAAAGATTCCGCCGGAAAGCGATCTGTTGTGTGTGGCCATGAATATTGTAAGGGAAGTAATGCTGTATGCTCATCACGTGCTGAATTCGTTTCTCAGTTCGTGATGGGGAAAGAACCGTTTCAGATGATCCCTTCGTGTGAGACTGCTACAGCGGCAGATTAACCCTTTCACCGCCAGTCAAGTTAGAATGCAAAATTCCTTTGTGCTACAAACACAGAAAAAGATGGTGTCTAAGAATAGCTGGAGATTCCCTTTTGATGTGCAAAAAATATGGCCTATCCTACCACCGAACATTAAGAGCAGTAGGTTCATGGATAACAGACCCATGATCTGGTCACCCTTCAGTGACATGGATCCTCTACCTCGCTGCTGCATAAATGCGGGTTTGGCAGTGAAAGGGTTAAAGGCGGGAAAAAAGATTGATACAGACACAGAAACAGACAGTGTTGACGCGAAAGATACAGCGGGATTTTTTTTCTCCAGATATTTAGATACACGAAAGATACAAACAAGCAAGTGGTAAAATAAGCGGAAATAGATCACTGGTATTGAAATATGATTCCCAGTTTGGGACAGTATAAATTAGGAATGGGGCAGGGGGGTTGGGTGGGGGGGATTGGAGGGTGGAGGTAGTATAGAGATCTTGCCTATCACTTCACATAAACATTAAGAATGTGTTGCTGCAATTATCTGGTTTGAAAAGTGAAGCACAATAGCACGCCGGATACAATACAGTACAACACAACACAACACAATACAACACAATACAATACAATACAATACAATACAATACAATACAGGCTAATCATGTCCATTGTTGTTGTTTCCCCTGCACAATGGGCACTCTATCGTGAAGCCAGTGTGAGCGCGTCAGGCTCCTAAATATCGAGTTGCAGGCACTTGCGGAACATGCGTCTGGCGAGGGAAACGCGAGTCAAGACGAAAAAAGAGGAGACAAAAAAAGCTTTATTACCGGGGATTAAACTTAAGCCTTTGCGGCTTTTTTTTTTTATGTTGCCCTCGCCTTCGTGGAGACGAAGAAGAAGAAGAAGAAAAAAAGAGAGAATCAAAAAGAAAGAGATAGAAAAAAAAACATAGTATGTAAAAAGCAGAAACCGATCCTCCCAATACCTCTCTCTGTGTCTCTCTGTCCCTGTCTCTCAGGTACTTTAAGCTAATGACAAAGTGCCAAAGTGTCGTAAATCTCTTATTAGTTTATGTTGTTTCAATTCTTTTTTTTTTCTTTTTTTTCTCCCCTTTCAGGTTCCATTTTAACTGTTTTCACCACTTTGTTCTAATTCTTACCTACTATGGCACTGGAGATTTACAGCTAATGACATTAATGTTTTTACTTGTTCGCCTGTAAATTGGATGCTATTACCTGTAACATCTGCATCAGCAAATTAATCACTTTTGTATATGTACAATGTTAAAGTTGTGTTTCTCTGTTCTCTTTATGTCCGCTATATTTTTCTCACTTCGGTCATGTCTCTGTATGTGCATATATATATATATATATATATATATATATATATATATATGTGTGTGTGTGTGTGTGTGTGTGTGTGTGTGTGTGTGTGTTGGGTGGAGAGAGTTTGTGCATGTGTATGGATATGAATGTGTGAATACGTTCATTTTATTACTTTTTACGATGTTGATGTTGATGGTGATCATTCTTCGTTGTAGTAGCAGTAGATGTAGCAGTGTTAACAAAATTATTATTGTTGTGTCGTTATCGTTAATGTTGTTATTGTTATTGTTGTCACAAGGACATATTGGAAGACTGGGCGATGCCTAAAATCTTTATCCTTGAGTAATAAAGTTTTTGAATCTCTCTCTCTCTCTCTCTCTCTCTCTCTCTCTCTCTCTCTCTCTCTCTCTCTCTCAACATACCCTTTCTGTCTTTTGTATCTCCTTTTTCTCTCCCCCGTCAGCCTGTCTTTCTATCTGTTTATCTCCCTCTCTCATTTCCTCTCTCTGTCTTTTTCGAATTCGCGCTGATTTATTTCTTTTTGAAAAAAAAAAAAAAAAAAAAGAAAGAAAAAAAAAGATTGATGATGACAGGATTGAAATTATCTGTGTCATCTTCAGAAGGGAAAAAAATAAAGGTCTTTGCTACATAAACTATTCGCATTCGTGTTTTCCCCCAACATACGAACAAAATATTAATACTGCTCTGATGCGGTAACGCTGCCAATCTCTATATGATCCCCTCCATACTCACCCCCCTAACCCCCCCCCCCCCCCCAAAAAAAACAACAACAACAACAACAACAACCAAAAATATGTTTGCTCGGGAATGTAAGAGCTATCTTCCTTTGAAGCCGCAATGTTGCTGGTTATTAGCTTTTTTTTTTAATTTCATTTTATTTATTCATTTATTTATTTATTTTATTTTTCTTTTTTTTTTTTTTTTTTTTTTTTTTTTACTGATGTTTCTTGTGTTCTTGTCACTTTTTTTTCATAAAAAACAAACAAACAAACAAACAAAACAAAAAACAAAAAAAAACGCTGCAGTGTGGAGACACGCATTGCCATTTTCTCTTTATTGCTTCTCGTTTTCTTTTGGTTTCTTGTGTTTTTGGTTGTTGTTTTTGTGGGTTTTTTGTTTGTTTGTTTTTTTAAGATTATTATTAGGATCTTTTTAATTATAATCTAGATGTGGACGCCACTTCGTTTTGCAGTTTGTTTTCGCGAAGCTGGGTTGTCATTCCATGTCTAATTCTTCTCGCTTTACTTTTTTTTTTCTTTTTTTTTCTTTTTTTTTAATGATTCAAAATCCTTTGATGCTAATCTCTTCGATGCCACTTTCGCTTCGGGTTTGTTTGTGTGAAGCTAGTGGGTGATGATTATTCTCTAATGCGGACTGGCTTCGCAGCGAGGGTTTGTTTAACAACATTCTATGGCTTGTAATATTCAGCTAGGCTTTTGTGTGTGGACGCACATTTCGGTGTGTGTACCTCTCTGTCTCTGTCTCTCTGTCTCCTCAATTTGTTTAGATATTTTGCTGCGCCTTATAATATTATATCTCTGGCAGTTTACTTCTTTGGCATTCAGGCTTGTGCGTGACCCCTCCGCCCCGCCCCCTACCCCCCACCCCCGCCCTCCCCCCACCACGCCTCCTCCACCACCACCCACCCGCCGTTTCTGAAGAAATGTGTCATTTGACCGACCTCTGAGTGTTTGTTTTTTGTTGTTTTTCTCTGTCTCTGTCTCCTCTCTCTGTCTCTGTCTCTGTCTCTGTCTCTGTCTCTCTCTCTCTCTCTCTCTCTCTCTCTCTCTCTCTCTCTCTCTCTCTCTCTCTCTCTCAGTGTTCCTTTTTTTGTTTAATCTCCTGCCCTGTTCCTTTCCTTTATCCGTCTCTCAGCAGTCTGTCTATTACATGACGAATTGTTGAAAAGAAATATATATATATATATATATATATATATATATATATATATGTGTGTGTGTGTGTGTGTGTGTGTGTGTGTGTGTGTGTGTGTATTCTTTCTTTCATTTTTCTTCTTTGTTAATTTATTCATTCATTTTTTTTTCTTCTTAAGGCCTGATTAAGCGCGTTGCGTTACACTGCTGGTCAGGCATCTTGTTTAGCAGATGTGGTGTAGCGAATATGGATTCGTCCGAACGCAGTAACACCTCCTTGAGTTACTGGTACTAATACTGATCTTTCTTTCTTTTTCTTTCTTTCTTTCTTTTTTCTTTCTTTCTTCCTTTCTTTCCCTTCTTTTCTTCTTTTGTGTTCTAGTTACTTCTTTCTTTCTGTTCTTTTCTTTATCCTTCGTACCCTCGCTTCTGTAGTTCTAACCTATGAGAGGGCGCCCGTCAGAAAAAAAACAGCTTGAGTGTGCGATGAAGCGTGCTCGCTAGGCCAATGTGATGACATGTTTCGGACAGACGAGTTGCTATCACGCCGCTCTGTTGCCGCGCGTTATTGTGTTGTGATGATTACGTCTCTGTTAACTCACTCAGTACGGCCAATCCTCTCTTCTCCTCTACACAGACCCCTCGGATGTCCAGTGGGTGTCTGAATGACCCAACCTTTAGCTTCCATCGTCAGAATTGTGGTATTCTTTGTCAACATTCACGTCTACAGTATAAGAGCCTTCCGCTTGCAATATTTTGATGATGATAATTGGGGTGAAACGCTGTTAACGTCGTCTCTTTCGCTGTTCGTATGGAGAGAGTTAACCAGCGCTCTCAGCGCCCTCAGTGATTGTGAATGTGTTTTCTTCTTTCCTTGCGTCCTTCATAGGTGAGAACTGCGTCAAACTTCCACTTACGAGGTAAGTCTCGTTCAACCTTCCAATACTCCCACAAGATGCAAACTATCACCAGACAATGTTTAGGGGTGAAATATCACCTCTGTGTTCGTGGATCAACAAAGCTAAAGAGGACAAAGCGTGTCTCACGTCTTCTGAAGTTTCCATTGACATAAACAGAGATAACATACTGCGATGTGTCTTCTGAAGTTTCCATTGACATTATACTCAGATAACACACTGCGATATGCCTTCTGAAATTTCCATTGACATAAACACAGATAATACACTGCGATATGTCTTCTGAAGTTTCTATTGGCATTGTACACAGAAAAGGTACTGCGATAT
>NC_134895.1:44795588-44800588 GCF_041734735.1 Babylonia areolata | reverse complement strand
AAGTAACAATAGAACAAACAAACAAAATACCTGTGGGGATTCTCTGCTAAAGTAACGATAAAACAAACAAACAAAATACCTGTGGGGACTCTCTGCTAAAGTAACGATAAAACAAACAAACAAAATACCTGTGGGGACTCTGCTAAAGTAACGATAAAACAAACAAACAAAATACCTGTGCGGACTCTCTGCTAAAGTAACAATAGAACAAACAAACAAAATACCTGTGGGGATTCTCTGCTAAAGTAACGATAAAACAAACAAACAAAATACCTGTGGGGACTCTCTGCTAAAGTAACGATAAAACAAACAAACAAAATACCTGTTGGGACTCTCTGCTAAAGTAATGATAAAACAAACAAAATACCTGTGGGGACTCTCTGCTAAAGTAACGATAGAACAAACAAACAAAATACCTGTGGGGACTCTCTGCTAAAGTAACGATAAAACAAACAAACAAATTACCTGTGGGGACTCTCTGCTAAAGTAACGATAAAACAAACAAACAAATTACCTGTGGGGACTCTCTGCTAAAGTAATTATAAAACAAACAAACAAAATCCCGGTGAGGACTCTCTGCTAAAGTAACGATAAAACAAACAAACAAATTACCTGTGGGGACTTTCTGCCAAAGTAACGATAAAGTAAACCAACAAGTACATACCTGGTAATGTTCCGGATGGAAGGAGCCAGACGAACTGTGTCTGCTGAAGGTCAGAAAACTCCAGACACAAGAGGAGGGACGGTGACGGGAGAAGGAAGGGCGGATTAGGAAAAAAAAATGCAGAAAGACAGACAGACAGACAGACACAGATTCAGTCCAGAATGAGAAGACAAGAATGAGAGAGGAAGACAATTCACAGAGACAGACAGACAGACAGACAGACAGACAGAGAGGGAATGACAATGACTTCTTTTTTTTTTATTGTGTGTGTGTCCATTCAGCGTCACAACACTCTTCAGACAAAACTGAAAGTGTGTGTGTGTGTGTGTGTGTGTGTGTGTGTGTGTGTGTGTGTGTGTGTGTGTGTGTGTGTGTGTGTGTGTGTGTGTGTGTGTGTGTGAGTGTGAGTGTGTGTGTGTCTGTGTGTGTGTCTGTGTGTCTGTGTGTGCGTGTGTCTCTGTGTCTGTGCGTGTCTGTGTGTGCGCGCATGCGTGTGTGTATGTGTGTGTGTGTGTGAAAGAGAGAGAGAGACAGAGACGGAGAGACAGAAACACAAAAAGAAAGAGAAATGCGAATGGTTTAGTCATCAGACCGTGACCTCACAGTGACAGAGACAGAGGGAGGGATAGAATGAAAAGGATATATATATATATATATATATATATATATATATATATATATATATATATATATATATAGGCAGACAGACAGACAGACACAGACAGAGACAGAAACAGAGAAACAGAAACCAATCGAGACAGAGAGAGATAAGAGAGACAGACAGAGGAGGACTAGTGGTAGACAGGCTGAGAGAGACAGACAAAGAGAGACAGACAGAGACAGAGAGTGACCGAGACAGAGACAGAGTAAAACAGTAACAGATAGAATGAAAATCGTGGCGTTCATCTTCTTCCCGCCATATCCCGTCTCTTAGTGGACATGCAACTCAGCAACGTCATTCTCCTTCTCATCGTTCTGCATCCATCAGGACAGCAGAGGAGGCAACTGCTGTTGTGACTATCTGGGCCAGAATTTGATTATAGTGGATAGTGTATTTGCCCAATTCAGTTTCAGTTTCAGTAGCTCAAGGAGGCGTCACTGCGTTCGGACAAATCCATATATGCTACACCACATCTGCCAAGCAGATGCCTGACCAGCAGCGTAACCCAACGCGCTTAGTCAGGCCTTGAGAAAAAAAAGGTGAATAAATAATAGATAAGCTTACATAAATAAATAAATAAATAATAATTATAATATAAAAAGGTAGTAGTAATAATAATAATAATAAATAATAATAATAAAAAAATAAATAAGACAACAATGATGATAGATAAGCAAATAAATGTAAAACATGACACACATTCACACATACACCCACACATGCATAACAGATATGCACAAAGCATGCAGTTTCACAGATATGAAAGCACAGTCAAACACAGTATAAACGTACATGAGCTTCAACACACACACACACACACACACACACACACACACACACACACACACCACATTACCCTGCACCTCCTCTACCCCCATCCTCCACACACTCATTTCTAGTCTACGTATCGCAGCTTCCACGGCACACACACACACACACACACACACACACACACACACACACACACACACACACACACAAGTTATATCCCCACTCCCTTGACCAAGAGGGTTTTAGGACAGTCGGCATTGGGATGATTCCCAAAGGCCAACTAGCCCCCAAGGCTGCAGCACTAAGAGCCAGTGCAATTTTGCCTCCTAGTTTCAGAGTCATAGTCCTTCACAAAAGACTAAGCTGTAAATGATTTCACATTACAATGGAGAAACCCTTGATAATACAGCTCTCACTTTGCTCTTGGCCCAACTGTAAATTTAAGTCAATCTGTGACAGAAGGTGAGTGTTGGGCCTGTCTTCATCAAATATTGAAAACAGAGTGGCCTCACATTTTGTGTTCATGAAAAAAAAGTACTACAAATAAGGATATTGATAGTATGAATTGTGTTTGGTGATAGGTGTCACATTTTCAAAAGCAAAAGAATCTATTGTTGGTTATTGATAACAGGACAGCGTGGACAAATTAATCCGCGATATCAAAAACGACTATAGAAGAGGTGATATAAGATATGCCAGAAACAAAACAAAATTCTCTTGGAAGTACAAGTTGATTGGGGGTTTCACTTTTTCTCATATCACCATCTGGATATCGGTATGATAGATAGTCAGTCGTGTCCGATTTGTGACAGAAGCGAAGACAACACTCTTTGCCATAAGTTCTTTTTCAGTACACATGGGACCTCGGGTTTATCGTCTCATCCGAATGACAAGACGCTTCGATTTCAATTTTCCAGTCAAACTCGGAAGAAAAGGCAAGAGCGGGATTCGAACCTAGACCCTCACGGACTCTGTACTGGCAGATACGCGTCTTAATTAACCATTCTGCGGCCTTCCTCCGTCCGGTAGAGAGAAGCGGAACGGCGGTTGCTGGACAGGGAGGATTGATAATGGTCAGTCTTGACCCATGTCCACCACAGACAGTGTCGACAGCAGAAACAGAACAGCGAAACAGCGGTAGCCACATCCTTGGCGAGCAATGTGAGAAATAAGATATAGATGCTAGAAAGAGAAAGTGGGTCACGAAATCGATCGTGACCGAGAAAAAGAGGCAGACTTTAAAAAAAGAAAAGAAAGAAAAGAAAAGAAATGAAGAATGATGTGTAAGTGGATTTGGTAGTTTAACTGTCTATGGAACATCCGATCTGAGAGAGAGGCTTGCCCTGCATTCAATGTGTTATCTACAGACATTGTAGACTTGATGCGATGATTATTCCAGATTATGTGAGAAGTCACGCAACTCATTTCATCTTCAGAGAATATCCAGTTGCATGGAACGTGATTACATTCATACATTCATTGCCAGTTGTTTCGTTGTTTCTCTTGTTAAATTCACGGTTTTCCCCTCTCTTTTGTTTTTACAAAGTCCATGAAGCAATCCTTTTCAATTGTTCTATTCATTTCAAAAACTCATCTTCTGATTCCTTCCCCCGACAATCCTGTTTCTCCCCAAATTCACCATACAACCCCCTTTCTCACCTACATTTTTTTTAGATAATAGATTCAAATGTGAAAATCAATACTTTATCTATATTTGTATTTCTCTTCTCTCTCTCTCTCTCTCTCTCTCTCTCTCTCTCTCTCTCTCTCTCTCTCTCTCTCTCTCTCTATCTCTCTCTTTATCATAATTTCATAATTTAGGTCTACAAACACAACTGAATTCTTTACACCGTGCGGCAGATTCACTTGAATTAAGAGTAAACATGACTAAAAGCAATATCATAGTATTTCGTAAGGGTGGTTATCTGAGTAGCAGGGAAAGGTGGTTGTATGGTGATGGGTTAATGCCAGTTGTTAATGTTTATAAATATTTGGGAATATTTTTCTCCACACGTTTGAGTTTTGTTGGTGCTTGTAAAGATTTAGCAAGTAGGGCTAAAAATGCTTTAATCTGTATTATGAAAAAGTTACATGTGTTCAATAATACCTCTTTTGATTTATTTATTAAGCTGTTTGATGCTCAGGTACAGCCAGTTGTGTTATACGGTTCGGAGTTGTGGGGCCTAGATAGAGCCGCTGTTCATTGTGAATCCGTTCATACTTTTGCTTTGAAGACATTTTTAGGTGTTGAAAGGCAAACTCCTAATGATTTAGTTTATGGAGAAACAATCGGTACCCGATGTATTTAGTTGCTGCAGTTAAATGTATTCGTTATTGGTTAAGGTTATTAGAAATGGATGCCAACAGATTACCTCGTAAAGCTTATGATATGCTATTTGATTTAGATACTAGAGGCAAAGTAAATTGGGTAACAAAAATACGTCACTGTTTATTTGAGTATGGGTTTTGTTTTGTTTGGTTAAACCAAGGTGTTGGCAGCATTCAGTCATTTATTTGTGCTTTTCGGCAACGTTTGATCGATTGTAGATGGCAGAAATGGTCTGATCATATTCAAAATAGTGAAAGATTTGATTTTTATAGGAATTTCAGCAATGGCCCAGACTTGAAACCTTACCTGATGTTAAATATGGATAGACATTTGAAATATATAACAACAAGATTCAGACTAGGTATTTCTGAGCTAGCGGTTCATCATTATAGATACAGAATATGTAATGACACTGATCTGATTTGTCCATTATGCAAAGATTCTATAGAAAATGAAATGCACTTTGTCCTTTGTTGTCCAGCTTTGAGGAATATTCGAGAATCATTTATTAAGCCTAAATATTATAGACAACCAAATATGTTTAAATTGAACTTGTTAATGTCCTCAAAATCCTG
>NC_134895.1:44785588-44788088 GCF_041734735.1 Babylonia areolata | reverse complement strand
GTGTGTGTGTGTGTGTGTGTGTGTTTTATGTTGTTTCGAGTTGTTGTTGTTGTTGTGGTTGTTGATTTTTCCCAGTGCTGCATTCACAGTCTAATTCCTGGACACTTATGTGTTTATTAATTTAATCTTTGCAAAACTGTAAACGTTATCAGGAATTTCCCCTCTATAATCATGAAAGACACTTCGTCGAGATGCCATGATACCCTCTTTGTACAAGACATACACTCTGTTGATCATAAGCACGCTCTTCAGCAATGTAGAAGAGTCTGAGTCGTAGCTGAAAGAAGACTTTTAGTAATTAATTATTTTTTTTCTTCATGAACGTTCTTCACTTGCCGTTTCAAGAAAGCATCAAAGTGTGCTGATTGTTCCGTATGCGCTTCCCAACATGGTTTTAAAATGTTTCGTTGTAGGGTGGACACAGTGGGGAAATGAAAGAATAGAGTAAGAAACAACCCACACACAAAAAAAAGGAAAAGTAAGAAAATCAAAGGAACAAACAGAACATATAAAGATGGAAAGGGACAAAAAACAAAAGCGAAAAAAAAAACAAAGAAGAAAAAAAGACAAAGAAATGTTTAACAGGAAAAAAGAAAAAAAAAGAGACATTTTTTTTAAGGAAAAATTGAAAACAGTGGAGAGAAGCACCAAAAAAGAAATACAGAAAAAGAAAAAACGAACAGAAAAAAAGACAAAATATAAGTAGCGAATAAATAAAGAAATAAATAAATAAATAAATAAAACCACTGACAACATTTCTTGAAAACATAAAAGAAACAAACAAACAAACAAAAAACAACAACAACAACAACCAAAAAAGAAAACAGAGACGAAAAAGTAAAAGAGACAGGAAAGAAAAAAAAAATAACAGAAAAGAAGACTGGAAACCGGAACACGAAAACATAAAGAAAACAAAACTGCTCATTGCTGAGAGTTATGCCCCATGTCACATCGGGAAAATCCCACTTCACTATCGATCTTCTCAGCACACACACACACACACACACACACACACACACACACACACACACACACTACAGACCCAAACAGCAGCAGGGAATGAGAGACTAAGGAAATGAAAGATGCAGTGAAAACATTACGGACTCTCCCCCAAAATGAATGGACTTATAGCCTTCTCTATGTCTAACATGACACGTAAATTATCTATCTTTTGCAGCAAAACATAAAACAAAACGAAAACACACCCAAAAAACAACAACAACAACAGTAAAACAACAAAAGAAAAACAAGTTAGAAAGAGATGAATTTCGAACAAGGAAGAGAGAGAGAGAGAGTGTGTGTGTGTGTGTGTGTATGTCGTTATCTAACTCATTAGCAAAACGGACCAGACTGATTGCCAAATAGCTCTTTGTTATATGAAAGAAAGAAAGAAAGAAAAGAAGGAAGAGGGATGAATTAAATTTAGAAGAAAAAAAAGAACAAATTAATCATTTAATTAATAAATGATATGGAGAATTTCAGAATTTTTTTTAAGGAAAAGAGAGGAGGTGTAAACGAAAACATGGAAGAATATAAGATTGGAAAATGGGCCGAAAGAAGTGAATGAATAAATCAGAGGGATAGAGAAAGAAGAAAGTAAAAATAATAATAAATAGATAAATAAAGTAATAATAAATAAAACAAACGAACAAACAAAAAGAACGAAAGGTGAGGGACAGAAACAATTCATGTCAGGAATAAGGAAGAAAGACGGACTGAAGGATGGAAAGGCTGACAGATAGGAGGAATGAATGACAAAACGAGGAATAGCAAATAGAAACAAAAAGAAAGAAAGGAAAGAAGGAAGGAAGTGAGAGAGAAAGAAAGAAAGGAAGAAATAAAGAAAGGAAGAAGAAAGAAAGAAAACACAGAAAGCAGTGTGGATTGGACAGATAGGAGGAAGAAAGAAAGGAAGAAGAAAGAAAGAAAGGAAGAAGAAAGAAAGAAAACACCGAAAGCAGTGTGGATTGGACAGACAGGAGGAATGAATGACAAAACGAGGAATAGCAAAAAGAAACAAAAAGAAAGAAAGGAAAGAAGGAAGGAAGTGAGAGAGAAGGACAGAAAGAAAGAAGAAAGAAAGGAGACACCGAAAGAAGTGTGGAGTGGAGTGGAGGGAAGGGGGGGGGAGGTGAAAGGAAGGGAAAAAGAAAGAAAATCACAAACAGGCCTACACACACACACACACACACACACACACACACACACACACACACACACACACACACACACACACACACACACACACATTTTCTCAGAGAGAAAATCAGAACGGACTGTTAACTGTTCGGCGACAACATGTTTTGACATTTGAAGGCGCACAGTGAGAAACGAAAAGAGTTGTGCGTCCTTCTCCCGTTCATGTCTATGAACAGATCCACACACACACACACACACACACACACACACACACACACACACACACACACACACACACACACACACAGACGCGCGTACGCGCGTGCACACACACACACACACACACACACACACACACACA
>NC_134895.1:44743088-44770588 GCF_041734735.1 Babylonia areolata | reverse complement strand
AAAACAAGGCATTCCCAATGGAGGGGGTGAGTGTGTGTGTGTGTGGTGTGTGTGGTGGGGTATTATCTATATCATAAACACACACAGAGACACACAAACACATGCGTAGATACACA
Organism: Babylonia areolata; assembly: GCF_041734735.1. Lineage (NCBI taxonomy): Eukaryota > Metazoa > Mollusca > Gastropoda > Neogastropoda > Buccinidae > Babylonia > Babylonia areolata. The sequence goes on along the minus strand of NC_134895.1, from coordinate 44,770,472 downwards.
GACACAGACATAGTCACAGTCAAACACACACACACACACGCGCGCGCACACACACACACACACACACACACACACACACACACACACACACACATTCATACGTACATATATACATACACACTCATACACGCAACACAAATACACATAGAAACACAGACAAACACGCGCGCGCGCGCGCACACACACACACACACACACACACACACACACAGGGGAATAAAAACAGACAGACAGAAACACAGGCAGATAAACAAACAAACAAACAAACTGAGAGATAGAGGGAGAGACAAGAAAGAATAAAACAGAGACAGACAGAGAGAGATACATACATACATACGTACATACATACATACATACGTACATACATACATTCCAATACGTTTGATGCTAAGCCCACAGAAACATGAGTGGCTTGCCAGCAGACTCCCCCCCCCCACCTCCCCCACACCCCCAATCCCAACAACCCCCCCCCTCCCCCACAGCCCCCAAACACACACACATACACACACTAAAATTCGCCCGCCCTAAGCGATAGATAGCCTTTGATGATGTCCTGATGGTCTGGCCTGCTGAGGAGATTGGGATGACGTATGGTGTCCGCTCCACACAGAGATGCCAGAGATGGAGGAGTGCTTACAGTCATCACTACCCACTTCTTTGTGCGCAGCAGCCTTTGGGGGAAAAAACAGGTGATCCCAAAGAATGGAGTGAGTGTGTGTGTGTGTGTGTAGGGGGGTGAGGGGGTGGGGTGGTATTATCTATATCATAAACACACACAGAGACACACAAACACATGCGCAGACACACAGACACAGACATAGTCACAGTCACACTCTTACACACACACACACACACACACACACACACACACACACATGGGGGAATGAGAGAGAGAGAGAGAGAGAGAGAGAGAGAGAGAGAGAGAGAGAGACAGAGAGACAGAGAGACAGAGAGAGAGACAGAGAGAGAAAATAGAATGGACTGGAACGGCAGATTCGAAAGACCGGGGGAAAAAAGCGATAGAACATCGTTATATTCTAGTGCAGAGTTTCTAGACGACAGCGATGGTGTTATTTGAAAGATGAACCCCACCGACCCCCACCCCCACCCCCACCCCTACCCACACCCACACCCACACACCCCCATAACATCTACACAGAGTGTATGACCTTTGATCAAACACCACGTCGTCAAGGTACCAGAATCAAATCATCGCCTTCGATTCAGCGATACTGAGTTGTGGAGAATATATCATTTGTTTGCATTTGTATTTCTTTTTATCACAACAGATTTCTCTGTGTGAAATTCGGGCTGCTCTCCCCCTAGGGAGAGCGCGTCGCTACACTACAGCGCCTCCTTTTTTTTTTTTTTTTTTTTCTTTTTTTTTTCCTGCATGCAGTTTTATTTGTTTTTCCTATCGATGTGAATTTTTCTACAGAATTTTGCCAGGAACAACCCTTTTGTTGCCGTGGGTTCTTTTACGTGCGCTAAGTGCATGCTGCACACGGGACCTCGGTTTATCGTCTCATCCGAATGACTAGCGTCCAGACCACCACTCAAGGTCTAGTGGAGGGGGAGAAAATATCGGTGGCTGAACTGTGATTCGAACCAGCGCGCTCAGATTCTCTCGCTTCCTAGGCGGACGCGTTACCTCCAGGCCATCACTCCATGCCGTTATGTTGGCAAGAAAACTGTGACGTCGTCTCAATAGCCCCACTCCCGGTTGTTGTTTTATTTCATTGGTTTTCAAAAAAATGAGAAACTCGGCTCGTCCCTTCGTTAACTCTTTCCATACGAACGGCGAAAGAGACGACGTTAACAGCGTTTCACCCCAATTACCATCATCAAAATATTGCAAGCGGAAGGCTCTTATACTGAAGACGTGAATGTTGACAAAGAATACCACAATTCTGACGACGGAAGCTAAAGGTTGGATCATTCAGACACCCACTGGACATCCGAGGGGTCTGTGTAGAGGAGAAGAGAGGACTGGTCGTACTGAGTGAGTTAAAACAAAATTAATAATAATGCGGTTACGATGACAATATCCATGGCATAAGTTTACATTTGGGCCAACAGCAAAGTGAGAGCTGTATTATCAATGGTTTCTCCAGTCAATGGGAAATCATTTACAGCTTGGTCTTTTGTGAAGGACTATGATTCTCAAACTAGGAGGCAAAATTGCACTGGCTCTCAGTGCTGCAGCCTAGTGGGCTAGTTGGCCTTTGGGAACCATCCCTAACGCCGACTGTCCTAAAACCCTCATGGCCGAGAGAGTGGGGATGTAACTTGGCCAAGACACTCTCCACTATAATCAAATTCTAGCCCAAATAGTCGGAACAGCAGTTGCCTCCTCTGCTGTTCTGATGGTCATAGTCGGACACGACTGACTATTATATATATATATATATATATATATATATATATATATATATATATCCATCCCTACACCCACCCCTATACCTCACCCCTACACAACAACAAAATCCCAAACCCATCCCTCTCCTCACACCACCCGGGTAGCCAGCTGCCTTGGTAAAATCCATCATTTACCAACCCCAGAAGGCTCGCTTCCAAATACGCTGTACATGGCATCGTCTCCTTTCCTCCTCCTCCTCCTCCTCCTTCTTCTGACTACTGCCGCTGGGATGAAATGCCAGCAATCCGCGATGAGAACTGGTCCCCCCCCCCCCCCCCCTGCCCCCCCCCCCCCCCCCCCCCCCCCCCCCCCCACCACCCCCCAAAGGCCCCCAGTCCCGCCTTCCCCGTGTCTTATCGTGTCTTATCGACCTGTCTGTGGAGTGTTCTGATGGAATCCATGCTTCCAAGAAATAAGAAAGTTGTTTGATTAATTAGTAAAGTCTATGTATACGGCAGGTCTTCAACACTGCTTGGTGAAATGTTCTCTCGGGGTTTTAAAGTTGATCCAAAACGTGACTTTTCAACTTTTCAAGTCAAGCATGAGTGGGGTGGGGTGGGGGGACGGGGCGGGGTTGGGGTAAGGGTGGGTGGGTGGGTGCGTGGGGTTATGCGTGCTGTGGTGTTTGTATCTGGAATCACTAGTTATTCCAGTTTTTAACACCTCTGTGTGTGTGTGTGTGTGTGTGTGTGTGTGTGTTATATGTGTATGCATCTGTATACAAATATATGTAGATATATATGTAGATATGTAGATATATATATATATATATATATATATATATATATATATATATATACAGAGAGGGAGGGAGGGAGAAAGAGAGACACAAGAAGCTATACAAAGATAGATAAACCAATATATATATATATATATATATATATATGCGTGTGTGTGTGTGTGTGTGTGTGTGTGTGTGTGTGTGTGTGTGTGTGTGTGTGTGTGTGTTTGATTTTTTTTTAGGTAATCTGTTATCTTTTACCTGGACATAAGCATTTTTTTAAGAAAAAACATTTCTATTTGCATTTATCAAGGATAACGATATATTCGTATAGCGCTTTTCCATGTAAAAATTGCTGAAATGCGCTGTACAATCCAGAGATATCAAATATTCATTTAAAAACGAAAACGAAAACATGCGAATAACCCTGCATAGACATTCACATACTAATTCACACACACACACACACACACACACACACACACACACACACACACACACACACACACACACACACACACACACACACACACACACACACACACACACACACACACACACACACACCACTCGTACATATAATAATCAACATCATAACAATATACGATCAAACATACTTTGATCAGTTCTACGTATTTCATTTTCAGACCAAGTCTACATTGGTAACAACGTCTCTTTTCTTTTGGTACGATATGACCTTAATAATAATAATAATAATAATAATAATGGATACTTATATAGCACACTATCCAGAAATCTCCTCTAGGTGCTTTACAAAAACATAAAATATTACATCTATGTTACATACACACACCAAAATGTGACTGCACACACACACACACACACACACACACACACACACACACACACACACACACACACACACACACACACACTGCATACATACATTTTAACATACATGTGTATCTAACAGCTACCCTAACACATACGCACACATAGGCAGGCACAAACTTACATATGAAAACACACATAGTCAAGCACAGCTAACGCAAAGGAAGTGGACCTGCCACAATTGAACTTACTGCTGAGGGAAAAGTGAGTTTTGAGACGAGATTTAAAAGATGCGAGGGAATCAGAATGACGGAGGTTATCAGGGAGCTTGTCACACGTCTTTGGCGATTGAAAAGAAAACGATCTGTGTCCATAGGTCTTACTTCTGACGTGAGGTATCCTGAGAAGTCGAGTATCAGAGGAAGAACGGAGCTGGCGAGACGGGGTATAGATATACGATATGACCTTATTATTACAATTATTCTGATACTGAACAGGTCTTGAATGTCCTCTGCGTGCCCTTAACAAGGACAATACGTTCTAAATCCAAGTCTTTGTTCAGCGTGTATGTTTATAAATCTGGTTTACAGATATCAAAGACTAAGCTTCCCCCACCCCAACCCCTCCCTCCCCTTGTGACGAGCGCAATAGCCGAATGGTTAAAGCGTTGGACTTTCAATCTGAGCTTCCCGGGTTCAAATCTCGGTGGCGCCTGGTGGAAAAAGGGTGGAGATTTTTCCGATCTCACAGGTCAACGTATGTGCAGACCTGCCAGTGCCTGAACCCCCTTCGTGTGTATACGCACGCAGAAGATCAAATACGCGCGTTAAAGATCCTGCAATCCATGTCAGCGTTCGGTCGGTTATGGAAACAAGAATATACCCAGCATGCACACACCCGAAAACGGAGTGTGGCTGTCTACATGGCGGGGTAAATAAAAACAACAACAACAACAACTGTCATACACGTATAATGTTACATGTCTGAGTGTGTATGTGCGATTGCCTGAACTCTGATTGAATGACACAGGAAACGAATGATAAGCGCCCGAGGGCAGCCGTCAGTCGGCTCTACCCAGGTAGGCAGCGTATTGTGCAAATGACCCCGTGTTTGTAAAGCACTTAGTCTCCGACCGAGGATAGGACGCTATATAAGTATCCATATCAATCAATCAATCAGTTATGCTGACTTTGCAATGTTCAGAAAAGATCGGGGAGTGGGTAGGTGGTCAGAAATGCTCAACAGCAAAACAGGAACAGTTGGGACATTGGTGCTCGTCATTACGCAATGACAGTAACCCCCTCACACAGAGAAATCTGTTGTGATAAAAAGAAAAAAAAAAAATTATGTGGAGTGATGGCCTTGAGGTAACGCGTCCGCCTAGCAAGCGAGAGAATCTGAGCGCGCTGGTTCGAATCACGGCTCAGCCGCCGAATTTTCTCCCCCTCCACTTGACCTTGAGTGGTGGTCTAGACGCTAGTCATTCGGATGAGACGCTAAACCGAGGTCCCGCTTGCAGCATGCGCTTAGCGCACGTAAAAGAACCCACGCCAACAAAAGGGTTGTTACAGGCAAAATTCTGTAGAAAATTCCACTTCGATAGGAAAAATAAATAAAACTGCATGCAGGAAAAAATGGAAAAAAAAGAAGAAAAGGTGGCGCCGCAGTGTAGCGACGCGCTCTCACTGGGGAGAGCAGCCCGAATTTCACACAGGGAAATCTGTTGTGATAAAAAGAAATGCACAAAAAAAAATTACAAAATTACAAAATCTAACCAATGCCATGGCACTCAACTTCAAACCAAATGAGGATCAGCACTTTCCACTGTTGGCACACAAGGGAATGGAGGGGGGGGGGGGAACGAGGGGGCTTGGGGCGGGGAAACACATCATTCTATGTTCAGTCTACACACGGTGAATTTACTCGAGTGAGACAATAATTGCAACAAGTACAATGCGTTGTAATTTCAGTGATAATATAATTATACAGTTCAGAAACGTGTCTCTGGGGGGAGGGGAACGATCATGTGAAGTGTTGCTGGAGGACGAATGGGAGGAAGGGAGAGCAGGCCGAGGAGTGTATGAGCGCTGTATCTCAGCCTGGCGACAAATCTCATCCTGGTAACATATCTCAACATATCTCATCCTGGTAACATATCTCATCCTGGTTACATACCTCAACATATTTCATCCTGGTAACGTGTCTCATCATATCTCAGTCTGGTAACATACGCATCTCAGCGTGGTAGCATATCTCGGCCTCGTAAAATATATCAGCCTGGTAGCATGCACATCTCAGCCTGGTAACATACAGATCATTGCCTGGTGACATACATATCTCAGTTTGGTAACATACATATCTCAGCCTGGTAACATACATATCTGCCTGGTGACGTACATATCTCAGCCTGGTAACATACACATTTTTGGCTGGTAACATACATATCTCTCCCTGGTATGGTAACATACATATCTCTCCCTGGTATGGTAACATACATATCTCAGCCTGGTAACATACATATCTCTGCCTGGTATGGTAGCATACATATCTCTCCCTGGTATGGTAGCATACATATCTCAGCCTGGTAACATACATATCTTTGCCTGGTGACATACATAGCTCTCCCTGGTATGGTAACATACATATCTCAGCCTGGTAACATACACATCTTTGCCTGGTAACATACATATCTCTCCCTGGTATGGTAACATACATATTTCAGCCTGGTAACATACATATCTCTCCCTGGTATGGTAACATACATATCTCAGCCTGGTAACATACATATCTTTGCCTGGTGACATACATATCTCTGCCTGGTATGGTAACATACATATCTCAGCCTGGTAACATACACATCTGTGCCTGGTAACATACATATCTCTCCCTGGTATGGTAACATACATATCTCAGCCTGGTAACATACATATCTCTCCCTGGTATGGTAACATACATATCTCAGCCTGGTAACGCACATATCTCAGCCTGGTAACATGCATATCTCTGCCTGGTGACATACATATTTCTGCCTGGTATGGTAACATACATATCTCTGCCTGGTAACATACACATCTCTGGCTGGTAACATACACATCTCTGCCTGGTAACGTACACATCTCTGCCTGGTAACATACATATCTCTCCCTGGTAACATACACATCTCTGCCTGGTAACATACATATCTCTGCCTGGTAACATACACATCTGGTAACATACATATCTCTGTCTGGTAACATACACATCTGGTAACATACACATCTCTGTCTGGTATGGTAACATACACATCTCTGCCTGGTAACATACATATCTCAGCCTGGTAACATACATATCTCTGCCTAGTAACATACATATCTCAGCCAGGTTTTATGCATAATTCAGCCTGGTAAAATATCTCATGCTGGTAACATACATATCTCTGCCTGGTAACATACATATCTCTGCCTGGTACCATACATATCTCTGCCTGGTAACATACACATCTCTGCCTGGTACCATACATATCTCTGCCTGGTAACATACATATCTCAGCCATGTTTTATGCATAATTCAGCCTGGTAACATATCTCAGCGTGGTACCATACATATCTCTGCCTGGTAACATACATATCTCAGCCAGGTTTTATGCATAATTCAACCTGGTAACATATCTCAGCCTGGTAACATGCATCTATCAGCCTGGTCACATACATATCTCTTCCTGGTAACATACATATCTCTGCCTGGTAACATACATATCTCAGCCAGGTTTTATGCATAATTCAGCCTGGTAACATATCTCAGCCTGGTAACATACATATCTCAGCATGGTCACATACATATCTCTGCCTGGTAACATACTTATCTCAGCCATGTTTTATGCATAATTCAGCCTGGTAACATATCTCAGCGTGGTACCATACATATCTCAGCCTGATCACATACATATCTCAGCTTGGTAACATACTCAGCCTGATCACATACATATCTCAGCTTGGTAACATACATATCTCTGCCTGGTAACATACATATCTCAGCCAGGTTTTATGCATAATTCAGCCTGGTAATATGCATATCTCTGCCTGGTAACATACATATCTCAGCATGGTCACATACATATCTCAGCTTGGTAACATACATATCTCAGCCTGGTAACATACATATTATCTCAGCCTGGGGGATCTGGCACGTGCTCCCAAATGTGGAGGGTGGGGGGAGTTTCGGATGGAGAGGAGTATTGATGAGTAGGCGGGGAGTGGGGAACGAAATGTAAAGCGCTTTTGAACAGTATATCTAGAGAAACGTACTATATAAATGTCCATTATTATCATTGTTGTTATTATTGTACACATACGTATCTCAGACTGTTAACAAACATATATCCCAGCCCCTGGTGATCGTCTGGCCCTCTCTATCACGAGTGGTTGACTACGTGTGTGTGTGTGTGTGTGTGTGTGTGTGTGTGTGTGTGTGTGTGTGTGTAGAGAGAGAGAGAGAGAGGGAGAGAGTGGGTGGTGGGTGGCGTGGGGGGGTGGGGGCATCAAGCAAAGTGGTCACTCGCTGGGTTACCTCCTCCTAGCCAGGAGGAATCGCAGACAGATCGATGCTTTCTCTGAAAACGGTGTAAACGAGCATCCAACTGAGTTATCTCACATCGCTTGCTTCCCCCCCACCCCCAACCCCCAACCCTCCCCCACAACCCCCACCCCTGCCCTCCCCCCTGCCTCCCCAGCACGGTAGATTACACTGGCGGCTGAATGCGTTAGCAGAATGATGTAAGGATTCCAAAGGGGTCCCTGGCTGACTGATGATGACATTTCTCGGTGCTTTTCCTTTCTTGTTTCTTGATGAGGGGACAGTCAGTCAGTCAATCTACGGTGTTTTGCATAGAAAAAATCAAAGTGGGTTTCACGAGGAGGCTTAATTATTAAAGATATCTTTTTTATTTCTGCTGCCGTCTTCTGACAACTTTCAGCAGCAGCCCTTATCTAAGAGTGACTCTTTTAGAAGTTTATCTTGCAGTTTCCTGACAATCTCTGCAGCTCAGCTGTGATGGTTGGTTATGTCAGTTCAGTTACCATCTTTTATATGTGTCCAGTGCAATCTCTAAAAAACACCCCTGGAAATCCAAGAAGTCAATGTCATTTCTTGCTGTTTATAGTCAAGTTGGTATAACTTGTTGCTGCTTATAGCCAAGTCTTGCTGCTTATAGCCGAGTCAGTTGCAGAAGTCTGACAATCGTGTTAAGCAGACTGAATCTGGATCGTGACTTCATTCTGATAGCAAACTGATAGTATTTATCAACCAGTATCTTACTGGACAATTTTTCACTAAAATAATGAGGGAGTCTTCACACACACACACACACACACACACACACACACACACACACACACACACACACACACACACACACACACACACACACACACACACACACACACACGTATGTACAGATACAATAGATAAATGACTAAGCAGATAAATAAACAAAAAAATAAATAAATAAAACTGTTAAAAAATAAATGGGGGGGGGGGGGGAAGCAGATTATCAATATATAATAAACCACAATGCGCACATTACAAATAAAACTTTTCCAACTAATCTCTCTCTCTCTCTCTCTCTCTCTCTCTCTCTCTCTCTCTCTGGTAGCAGCAGCGACTGCTTCTAACATACCCATTCATCACCTTTGTCTCGACTGCTGTCAGCAAAACCCAAAAGCTAGACTGACCACGTTCACTTTCACTTTTTTTTGTTTTTCCACTTCGTCTCTCACGCAGTAGCCCAACGACTGGGAAGATGAATGATGCCAATATAGTATACCGAAGAGAGAGAGACAGACAGACAGACAGAGACAGGGACAGAAACAGAGAGACAGTGTGTGTGTGTGTGTGTGTGTGTGTGTGTGTGTGTGTGTGTGTGTGTGTGTGTGGAGGAGGGGAGTGATGAATGGTGTCAATACTATGCCAAAAGAGGGGGGGGGGGAGTATGATATATGGTGTCAGTGTGTTTCTGAAGCCGTTCCTTGTGTGTATTGTCGGGTCACATTGTATGGATGTTGGACTATGAGTAGGGAATGGAGAGATTTGTTGTGGTTGTTGTTTCGTTTTCTCGCTTCTCTCCATCCTAATGGCCCCTCTGCTTTTGGATACTGCACACACCCCGCTGTTTTTTTGGTTTTTTTTTTTTTTTGTGTTTTGTGTGTGTGTGTGTGTGTGTTTGTGTGTGTGTGTGTGTGTGTGTGTGTGTGTGTGTGTGTGTGTGTGTGTGTGTGTGTGTGTTTAGTATATTTTTGTTCAAGAAATGTTTTCAGTAATAATACGGCCCTAACAAAAACAACACCAAAAACACCATCAACAACTACATTATCACGATGATGATGATGATGATGATGATGATGACGACGACAACTGTGATGGTAATGATTTTCGTCATGATTGCTTTGTTGAGAGTGCCCATATTTAAGGCACGCTAAACCTCCAGGCCTGTTTTACAACCTTCCTACCTACCTGAGTGGAGTGATGGCCTAGAGGTAACGCGTCCGCCTAGGAAGCGAGAGAATCTGAGCGCTCTGGTTCGAATCACGGTTCAGCCGCCGATATTTTCTCCCCCTCCACTAGACCTTGAGTGGTGGTCTGGACGCTAGTCATTCGGATGAGACGATAAACCGAGGTCCCGTGTGCAGCATGCACTTAGCGCACGTAAAAGAACCCACGGCAACGAAAGGGTTGTTCCTGGCAAAATTATGTAGAAAAATCCACATCGATAGGAAAAACAAATAAAACTGCATGCAGGAAAAAAAAAAAAAAAAATGGGTGGCGCTGTAGTGAAGCGACGCGCTCTCCCTAGGGGAGAGCAGCCCGAATTTCACACAGAGAAATCTGTTGTGATAAAAAGAAATACAAAATACAAAAAAAACCCTCTGATATCTGACACAACAACACCCCGCTGTTTGTCTGTTCTATCCAGTAGCTTGGATGTTGAGCAGTGTGTGAAAACACGCATCATAGCTCGTGTACAACGGGTGCAATAGCTGAGTGGTTAAAGCGTTGGACTTTCAATCTGAGGGTCCCGGGTTGGAATCTCGGTAACGGCGACTTGTGGGTAAAGGGTGGAGATTTTTCCGATATCCCAGTTCAACATAATATGTGCAGATCTGCTTGTGCCTGAACCCTTTTCGTGTGTATACGCAAGCAGAAGATTAAATACGCACGTTAACTCTCTCCATACGAACGGCGAAAGAGACGACGTTAACAGCGTTTCACCCCAATTACCATCATCAAAATATTGCAAGCGGAAGGCTCTTATACTGAAGACGTGAATGTTGACAAATAATACCACAATTCTGACGACGGAAGCTAAATGTTGGGTCATTGAGACACCCACTGGACATCCGAGGGGTCTGTGTAGAGGAGAAGAGAGGACTGGCCGTACTGAGTGAGTTAAAGATCCTGTAATCCATGTCAGCGTTCGGTGGGTTATGGAAACAAGAATATACCCAGCATGCACACCCCGAAAACGGAGTATGGCTGCCTACATGGCGGGGTAAAAACGTAAAAGTCCACTCGTGAACATACGAGTGAACGTGGGACTTGCAGCCCACGAACGAAGAAGGAAGTTCGTGTATAAGTGCGATCACAGTAGCGTGTCTGTAAGACAAAGCATGCATGACTGACATTCGATAATATGATGTGTCAGAGGGCTTTCTAAAATCAAGAAAAGTGAAAAGTATTAAAAAGAAACATTTCCGGGTTCTGCTCTATTAACTGCATTATGATCTCAGCAAGAATACAATCCAAATTACGTGTTCTTTGTTGTGTCGCCTCTGCACTCTATCACTGTCACTGTCACTGGTCCCTGAAACCTGGTTTGGTTTTAGGGGCCGCTGCACTGTTGAACAAATCACTAACATTCTCCATTTCTGGTGGTCATACGATAACAGGGTTTGAGTTTTCGGTAAAGCTCCTCTCTCTGTCCACTCAGTGATGTTGTCTGTCCATGTCTTTCGCTGTCTGTCTCGTCTCTTTTCCCCTACACTGTTCCCTGAAGGATGGTCTCGTGGCCATACCATCTCATTTTCTTTTTTTTGTTCGCTGTGGTTAGGACTTCATACCGACAAACGTGCTGTCTGATGGTTTTTCTTACTTTTTCATTTGTTATAGTCTTTGTAGGGGATGCCAAGGAGTCTCCTGAAGCATCTCATTCCCACTGCGAGGATCCTTCTCTGAAGCTGTGCAGTTTAAAAAAAAAAAAAAAAAAAAAAAGGATTCGCATGCACACACGAAAATAGAGAGGACCTTTTACACTCTGCTCCTCGTAAAACTCTCTCATCAACTTGATGCTGGTCGCAGTGCCTGTCATCAGACCGTCTGCCCTCTCCACCAGGAAAGGCTGGCTGTTATGTGTGCAGTGAGTGGAGCATCACAGGGAGTGGGGCATCAGGCAAAGTGGTGACTCTGTGGACAGCAGGCTTCTCCAAGGAGGAGTTATAGTCGTAGACAGGATCGATGTTTCCTCTGAAACTGATGTAAACAAGCATCTGGAATAGTCGTCGAAGACAGCACACCATCGTTTTTGCCGTTGTAGAGTATCCCCATGGCTGAATACGTCATCAGGGTGACGTAATGACTTTGAGGGTCTAGTTGATTGATATTGATGCTAGAAAAGTGTTGGTGCTGTGTGTATTGTTGTCGACGTCGGCGTCGTCGTCGTCGTCGTTGTTGTTGTTGTTGTCGTTCTCCTCCTCCTCTTCCTCCTCACCCTCCTCTTCTTTTCTTCTTTTCTTCTTCTTCTTCTGATTTAGGACCGTGAAGCTATGTGTATGGATCAAAAGCAAAGTGATTCCGTCAGACTTTAGAGCTGTCTTTTCTGCTGATGGCTTCGATCACTTTCTGCTACAAAGAGAGAGAGCTTCGGACGCTTTCTGCAGTAAGCGGTTGAAGCGTTAGTCTGCCCAATTATCTCATCGTTTGCAAAACAGTATCTCTGCTGAATATGGTTCGAGCTTTACTCTGCCCAGTTGTCTTATCGTTTGCACCACACTCCCTGTGGTTGTGATGTTTTCCCTCTTCAACAAATTATCATTTTGTTCGGATACATTTATGTCTTAAATACAAGATGTACAAATCTGAAAATCTAGGAAGTAAACTCTCACAGACAACCACAGAAATCCTGAGAGCGTCCAACAGACGTGATCTTGTACTTGAAATGATTCTGAGATCGGACTGACAGTCAACTATAACTTGTAATGGGTGTGATGATGTTACAACTCAATGTTGAGGGAACATGCTCTCTCTCTCTCTCTCTCTCTCACACACACACACACACACACACACACACACACACACACACACACACACACACACACACACACACACTTAAAAAAAAAGGAGGGACACTTCCAACTTAACTTTTGCAAATTGGTTTATTTACACACACGGGCGACTCGCAAAGCATGGATTATTCAGTTAGGTGAACGCCGTGTTTAGAAACACAGACAAACGCAGACGTTTTCTATTCAATTAGTCGAATCGAGTTGAGGAAAGAACTGGCAAGCTCTGGGGCAGGTCGGATGTGTGTTTCCCAGTCTGCTGAAAACCGAAAGTGAAAATGAAAAGTGATAAGCCACTGCTCCCCTCATGTGTGAAAACTAATCCTTTAGCCAGGCTGTCGACGCTAGATTAGTCACTTTGTTTCGGTAAAAAAAAGTCTTGCAGCTCCTTCCTTGACTTTTTTCCCCTTCCAGTCGCACTTGCAGGGTCCCGCTGTAAAAAGCCAGACGTTGTTCTTTGGTTAAGTTTGCACGTGACACAAATAGCGCCTTTCAGGCAAGTTTATGTTCACAAATTTCAATTGTCTCCTCCTCAGAAAGTGACTTCTCCACAGCAAGAAATGTATCCATGCAGTTCTGGGGTTTATTTTATTATTATTTTGTTTGTTTGTTTTGTTTTTTGGTCTTTTTGTTTTCTTGTTTTTTCGGTAACCGTGGGGGTTGCCTGGTGTTTCTCTGAAAGACATGTAATACAATCAATAACAGCAAAGGCATAGCCTTTCGCTTGATATATTTTACGATTTCTATCTCACATTTGGGCTGCGGAAGGGTATAAACAGAAACTGTTTCGTTGCACAAATCTCTAGAGAGAAAATTGTTTCTGTGCATAATGTTTGTGATGAAGTATCTTATTATACGTCTGCGTGGGCGCACGTGCGAGTGTGTGTATGTGTGTGTTTCAAAGTGATGGGCGAGAGTCAATGTTTGTGTCGGATTTTATTCATTTTATTTCTCTTTTTTTTTTCCTTTCTTTCTTTTTTTCTTGACTTGATTTCTTATTACATTTATCAATTTACATACTTATTTACGTATTTATTTATTTATTTGTTTCTTTTATTTCATTTTTCCTTCAAGTCCTGATTAAGCGCGATGGGTTTTGCTCCTGGTCAGGCATCTGCTTTTGCAGATGTGGTACAGCGTATATGGATTTGTCCGACGCAGAGAGAAACTGAACTGAACTGAACTGAACTTTCTTTCGTTTTCTTCGTTCATGTGTTTGTCTTCAGTTATCAGTTATTCAAGTTATCTCTTTGAAGAAACATAGCAGATTCCAAGACAATGAGTCCATCTGCTACACTGACTTCTGGAAAACACCCCCTCCCCCACCCCCACCCACCACTTGAACGTCGCCTCGTGAAATCAGTAAATATGCAATTAAACAATGATTTGCTCGGCTTTAAAATTGTAACATTTTATCTTTTATTTTATTTTTTTAATGAAAGCTACGTTTTCAATCATTCAATTTTTGTATTTGCAATTCCTCTAAATCGAAACGTCACATTTTCAAAAAAATATTATTTCCGTTTTCAAGTTTGACTGGAAGATGGGTAGGAGCTGGAAGTCTTGCCTGTCAAATGGTGACAGCAATACTGATTAAATGTTCGCTACCACGAGATCACAACTTCAACTGAACTTCTTCAGAATAACCAAAGAACATGAAGAAAAACACTGATATATTGTGGCTCCACTTTGACTGACGTGAACACGGAAAAGTTAACAGTGTGGCCGCAGAACTTGTGTCATGTACTTAGGTACAGATTCACCAGTCGCAAACTCCAATGTCATTTCGAGGCGTATCTTTCGATGTATCGCTGACATCAAATCAAACATGGCGGTGCAAACATTGTCCGACCTCGGAATCTCGGTAAAGGTCACGTCTAGCACCGGATGTGACATTCGTGTTTTCGTGACAAGAAGAGTTTTTCTTTCTTTCTTTCTTTTTTTTTCCCTCCATTTTTTCCCTTTTATTTGATACGAATGTATACTTTTTAAACTAGTACTTTTTAAAACGTTTATATGTTTGCCATTCAGATTACCGACTACATTCCCAGTGCGAAAACAAAAGAAAGATTGATGTGCGTGGAAATTATCGTGGTTTGGTAATATTATTTCACGCTGTGCAAGACGAGGAGCTCAAAGTTTGGAAGGATTCTTGATCTCTCACCAAACACCGAAGAAATCATTTATAAAAAAAAAAAAAAAAATAATAATAATAATAATAATAATAATAATAATAATAAAATGTCACGATTTCATCATACACACCTGCAGACACACGCATAGAGAGAACGACACTGTGAAAGAAAGGAAAGCAAAATCAATACAAACCAGCGATAGCATACACATCATCTAAAAGTCAAGAATTATCAACCGAGCATCGTAGAGATGTTAATATTTACTCACGACTTTATAGAACACGATGGCAAGCAATCAACAGATCGAAAGCGTGTTTCCAAACAAAAACTAGTGGAAAAAAAACAACAAAAAAACAACTCAGAAAACGGTACAGAGGCGAGATAAAAAAAAATACTAATGGAAATCAAATGGGCCCAGACGACTGACAGAAAACAGCGAGAGCGTCCCAAACGTGTGGATTAATCGTTCATCAGGACGCCATTGAAGCGGATAAATCGAATCGGTGCCCGTCTCTTGACTCCATTACTACAAGGCGAGAGAAGGGTTGGAAGTGTCAGGCTGGAGGTGACGCCATTCAATATCACAGACAACAGTGTGTGTGTGTGTGTGTGTGTGTGTGTGTGTGTGTGTGTGTGTGTGTGTGTGTGTGTGTGTGTGTGTGTGTGTGTGTTTGTGGTGGGGTGGGAGGGGGCTATGGAATGGAACGGTGGAGAAGGGAAAGTGGAGGACGTCATCGTTTTTTGTTGTTGTTGTTTTTCTTCTCAGTTGTGCAGATAAAGTTTTTGGAGGAATAATTATGTATATGAAAGATTATATTATGGTTGATATTGTAAGTGTCTATTCATTTCTTTATATTATTTTTGATATTGTGAGTATCTATTCATTTCTTTTATTGGTGCCTGCCATTGCATGTGTCGTTGCTTCTGCTTCGTTCTATTTCTTTAGTTGAGAACAACCGCTTGTATTTGCTGGATAAAAAAAAAACCCACAAAAAACCACTCATCTGTATGTGCCGGCATTTTCTTTTTTCTTTTTTTTGGGGGGAGGGAGGGGGGGGTGCGGGGGGGGGGGGTTGTGTGTGTTTGTTTTTTGGATATGTTTACGCGCTCCTTTCAATTTGGGTCACATTCATCTTTCTTGGCGTGCTCTCTCATTTCCACACCTCCTTAAGAACCATGGGCAATAAGCTTTGGGTCAATGCGATGATGAGAAACGTCAAGGCAATTTCCGGAGAACCAGAGGCCCCAAGATGAGAAAGAATAATTATCAATGATGTTCTGGGGACTGCTGTGTGTCCACACAAGCTGTGTCCCCCAGCCGTCATCAGGTGCTGGCTGAAAGGTGGTGCTGCAGTTGACGTTTCACACAGGGGATTTTTATTCAACAAAGTTTCACCAACAATTTTTGCTCGTTTGCTTGCTTCCTTTCTTTCTCTCTTTCTTTCATTTTTTTCTTTCGTTCTTTCTTCCTTTCTTACTTTCTTTCTTTCTTTCTTCCTTTCTTTCTTTCATTCATTCATCCTTTATTCCGTACTTCCTTTTTCTTTCTTCCTTTCTTTATTCGTATCTTCTTCCTTCGTTCCTTTCTTTCTTTTGGTATTTCATTCTTCTTTCTTCCTTTATTTTTTCTTCCTTTCTCCTTTCCTTCCTTCCTTCCTTTCTTTCTTTCGTTCTTTCTCCTTTTTCTTATTTCCTACCCTCCTTCCTTTCTTTCTTTCTTTCTTCCCTTCTTCCTTTCATTTTCCTTTCCTTCATGCCTTCCTTCCTCCCTTTTTTCTTTCTTTTTTTCTTCATTCCTTTCTTTCTTTATTTCTTCCTTTCATCCTTCCTTCCCTTCCTTTTTTTTCCTTTCTTTCTTTCTTCATTCCTTTCTTTCTTTATTTCTTCCTTCCATCCTTCCTCTCCTTCCTTTTTTCCCTTTCTTTCTTCATTCGTGGGCTACACCTCACACGTTCACTCATATCTACCAGGGGACTTTCTACGTGTGAGTGACCGTGTTCACCCCGCCGTGCAGGCAGCCATTAACCAATTTCGGAGGTGGTCACCAATTCCTGAATATGAGCACACAAGTCACTTCCAAGAGCAGACCAATGCATGAAGTCCTTTTTTTTCTGTTTGTGGAGTGGCTTCATGTTTTGAGTGTCATCTCGTACGCATCTGGTTTTTGTTTTTTTTTGTTAGATTCTGTTTGTTTGTTTGTTGCTGTTGTTTTTGTTGTTCGTGGTGTGTGGTTTGTTTTTGTTTTGGTTTTTTTTTTTTCATTTTATTATTTTAGTTTATTATTTATTTATTTATTTACTTTTTGTAGCTGTTTTTTTCCTAACCAACTCTGCTCTTGTCCCAAAGCTTCTTACGAAAATTCAAACCCATTTGCAATCAACCGAATACTCCCCTACCCCCCCCCCCAACCCCCGCCCCCACACCCATACTCTCCGAACCCCCACCTGGCTAAATGTGCCATGTACAGAATTTCACGGCCATAAGGAGAATTTGATTAAAACTAAACATTTTCACTTTAAAAAAACCCAAGAAAATGCTTAGATTCCAAAGACAGGAACAAGAATAAAAACAAGAAAAAGACACGGTCACAGCTACATCAGAAACAATAAGAGCAATAAACATAACCAGAAAAAAGTAACAGAGGTAGAACAGCATTTTCAGCAGCAGTCGCGGTACCTGCTGTAGACACTGGCGACGGTAGTTTGGGCAAAAGCCCAGATAGGATGATTGTTGGTGTGAATGCAAATATGTCATGCTTTACTGTAGCAGTGAAATGTATTTGCTCCCATGCTATTCCATTGATCTTATATGTGCACTAAAACGTTTCGTCTTGCAAAATGAACATTTTTTTCTGCAAGAAAAAAAGGCGAATACTTATTTCCATAAAACAAAATCCTGCTTTCGAGCAAACGCTAGCAATTACACATGCCAATACTGCACCAAAGACAACAACGACAAAAAAAAGAAAAAAAAAAAAGAAAAAAAAAAGATCAACAGCATCGCGTAATGGATAAACCCAAACCAAATCAAACAAACATAAAACAAGAGAGGAAATAAAATCAACGGGAAACAAAACGACACACAGAGCAATGGAAAATAAACAGGACGGGAACTTCATTAAGGAAAGGCAACAGATGTCCTGTTTGGGTACCTTCACGCCTGACAACACAAACAACACCAGATCCACATTGATCTGTTTCCCCAGAGGAATAAGATAACGACTCGGAACAAAAAACAACAACAAAAAAAAAAAAAAAAAAAAAGCCAATGGATAGCAAATGAACGAGTGCTGTCAAGCTGAACAGGCACAAAATGAGACAACGCGAACGTGCTGAGAAAACAAGCAGAGTGAAAGAGGAATAAATAAACACTTGGTAACAATGAAGGGTTGGTTCAGCTTTTTTCAAGGAGTGGGTATTAGTACAGTCACCCAACTGAAAGTTCTTCTTTCATTCTGTAGGAACAACAGTGACGCTATGTCTTCCTCAAGTTGCATTTTTCCTGGTTAACTTCCGGAGAATCGTTACTGTTTATAAAACAAAACCAATAATTTTGTATATCAAAGTAATTGAAATCGGGACACTGGCTTGAATTTCGACAACAACAACAAAAAAGGAAGGAGAAGTGAAAATCAATTGTGCTCCACCTCCCATACACTTAAAGAAAATAATGATAAATCGAAAAGAAATGTATATATAGCAACTTTTACAACTGATTTAGATGTTTTAATTACACCAGTAGTTCTAAAACAAAATTCATCCTAATGTCATTTTGCACGTTTACGTGATGTTAGCTGATCAAGTTAGCATGTCTGTTTCCATGACAAAACTGTGATTTAAAAATTATTCTGTTTCATGACTGGTTTTGAGTTTTCCCTTGGCCATGACATTTTATCTGTATCCATGTAACGAACGAAACACGTCTTCTGTTTACACTGACCCCCTGATCCTTCTAACCCCCAGACACCCCGCCCACCCCACTCACACACACACACTAACACCCCCCTCACACACACACTAACACCCCCTCACACACACACTAACACCCCCCTCACACACACACACTAACACCCCCTCACACACACTAACACCCCCCTCACACACACACACTAACACCCCCTCACACACACTAACACCCCCCTCACACACACACACTAACACCCCCCCTCACACACACACACTAACACCCCCCTCACACACACACACACTAACACCCCCCTCACACACACACACTAACACCCCCCTCACACACACACACTAACACCCACCCCCCTCACACACACACATTCACCCCAAACTCTCACCCATGACCTCTCCAGTCCATCCCTTCGGGCCCAGGGCCAAATGATAACTCACAAATCGTACTGGGTTTGGGTCTGACTTCATACTTGGTACTTCTCCGACCTTGGCGGTGTAATTTTGATCAACTGATATCAGTCAAGTAAGCCTTTAGCGATGGACCTCACACCCAGACAAACAACCAGGACTTCTGCCTCAGAATGTCAAACAAACAGCAAGGACATCATCCCTCCACAAACAGCCAGGACATCACCCCTCTACATACAGCCAGGACTTCTCCCTTAGAACACCAGAAAAACAGCCAGGACATCACCCCTCTACAAACAACCAGGACTTCTCCCTTGGAACACCAGAAAAACAGCCAGGACATCACCCCTCTACAAACAGCCAGGACATCACCCCTCTACAAACAACCAGGACTTCTCCCTTAGAACACCAGAAAAAACAGCCAGGACATCACCCCTCTACAAACAACCAGGACTTCTCCCTTGGAACACCAGAAAAACAGCCAGGACATCATCCCTCTACAAACAGCCAGGACTTCTCCCTTGGAACACCAGATTAAATGCCAGGACATCACCCCTCTACAAACAACCAGGACTTCTCTCTTGGAACACCAGAAAAACAGCCAGGACATCACCCCTCTACAAACAGCCAGGACTTCTCCCTTGGAACACCAGATTAAATGCCAGGACATCACCCCTCTACAAATAGCCAGGACTTCTCCCTTGGAACACCAGAAAAACAGCCAGGACATCACCCCTCTACAAACAGCCAGGACTTCTCCCTTGGAACACCAGAAAAACAGCCAGGACATCACCCCTCTATGAACAACCAGGACTTCTCCATTGGAACGCCAAAATGAAAGCTGGAACGCCAAACTGAAAGCCGGGACATCACCCCTCTTCAGACAGACGGAACTTCTCCCTCGGAACGCCAGAAGGACCTCACACCCAGAGAAATTCTCATGACTCCATTCCCTCGAACATCGAAACTTTCACAACCACCACGACCTCAGCAGTGAACATCAGCCACACGAGTGCTAGCTATAGCCAATAGGTCGCTGAGCTCAACTCTGCCACACGCCTTGTTATAAACATGAAAGCAAGAGAGGGGTGAGTCATACGTGTCTGACTTGGCGAACAGCTAACATGCTTCATCGTTACCACTGCCTGTTCTCTCCAAAAATGTACGGTTCACCGCGTGCAGTGAGTGGATCAGTTAGCAAAGTGGTCATTTGCGTGGATATTGCCGCCAGAGAAGAACCGATTTTGCCGGGGGTGGGGGGGAGGGGACAAAAAGAAAACACACACACACACACACACACACACACACACACACACACACACAAACAAACAAACAAACAAACAAACAAAAACCGAGTGCAAACTCGCATCGAACATAGCTGTCGTCTATCACCCTCTCTTTGTAGTGCCTGAAGTCTGGTTCCTGGATATAACTTGCACCAACCTGAAATAATGACTGCCACAGATTTGGGCAGACATCGATATTCTGGAACTTTTCCTGGTGTAATGGGTGATCAGACATTCAGGCCATGTGTTTACGTATAAATTTTCTTTTTTTTTTTTAAGGAGTGAGGAGCAGCGGGAGTGGGGCTGACGGGGGTGGGGGATGGGGAGCCGATAAGTACCGTACTAAATCTTCCTTTTACTGGCACCTCCAGGCTCGCTGTAAAAGTGGAAATCTCCGACCAGCAAGCCAGACTCACTCAGACTTGTACTGTTGGTCTGGCTGGAACGGTTTTTTTTTTTTTTTTTTTTTTTGACTGGTGGTTTTTAGGAAGACAGCGGGTTGTGATTCTTGGGAACGACATTTATATTGTAAGCGGCGGATCACGGTGGTGTGAGTAATGGCTTTCAGGGGCAGTTCCACAGGGGAGGGGTAGTCACCGCTGTTTCTAAGACAACTGACGAGTCTCGTCCTGCAGACAAACCTCCGACCGTGTCAGGCGTAACAAATGACCCTGTGTGTTGGACAGATTCCGACTGGTCCTCACCTTATTTTGCAGACAATGGAGGGGAGTTTATGCTCTCTTCTTTCTGTTCCTCTCTGTCCTTCTTCTCTGTGTGTGTGTGTGTGTGTGTGTGTGTGTGTGTGTGTGTGTGAGTGAGTGCGTGCGTGCGTGCGTGTTTGTGCGTGTGTATGTGTGTGCTTGCGTGCGTGTGTGTGTGTGTGTGTGTGTGTGTGTGCGAGCGCGCGCGTGTGTGTGTGTGCGTGCGTGCGTGTTTGTGTGTGTGTGTGTGTGTGTTGTCATTAGAGTTGTTGTCCTCCACTCACTCATTTATGTTAATAGTCTTCCAAAATTGTTTATAAACAGCCGATAGAAGAGCTGTTCACATACAGCTGTTTTCCTCCACTGTTCTTGATATTTCAGATAGACTTGTTTATTTGATTTTCACCTTCAGGCAGGCTTATTTATTTGAATACCACTTTCAGATAGATCTATTTATTTGAGCTTCATTTTCTGATAGGTTTAACTCACTCAGTACGGCCAGTCCTCTCTTCTCCTCTACACAGACCCCTCGGATGTCCAGTGGGTGTCTGAATGACCCAACCTTTTGATTCTGTCGTCAGAATTGTGGTATTCTTTGTCAACATTCACGTCTTCAGTATAAGAGCCTTCCGCTTGCAATATTTTGATGATGGTAATTGGGGTGAAACGCTGTTAACGTCGTCTCTTTCGCCGTTCGTATGGAGAGAGTTAATTATTTGATTATCACTTTCCGATATGTTTATCTATTTGAATATCGCTTTCAGTTATAATTACTTATTTGAATTTTACATTCAGACAGGTTTATTTATTTCAATGTCACTTTCAGACAGGTCAGTTTTATTTCAGTATCATTTTCAGGTCGGTTGAGTTATTTGAGTTTCTTTTATATTGCCACTATAATCAAGTTATCTTCAAGTTCGATGCATACACTACAGATTTTAAATTTACACAAATAAGAACTTGAAGAATGATCAAAAAAAAAAAAGGGAGCCCAAGTAGATAGTCTTGTTACCAGCCATGAGAGCTGCAACAGTTTCCACAAAGTGTCTTTAACTCTCTCCATACGAACGGCGAAAGAGACGACGTTAACAGCGTTTCACCCCAGTTACCATCATCAAAATATTGCAAGCGGAAGGCTCTTATACTGAAGAGGTGAATGTTGACAAACAATACCACAAATCTGACGACGGAAGCTAAAGGTTGAGTCATTCAGACACCCACTGGACATCCGAGGGGTCTGTGTAGAGGAGAAGAGAGGACTGTCCGTACTGAGTGAGTTAAAAGACTGCCGACATAAGCGCACTGCATCCCTCGTAACTGCGGCCACGATACAAACTGAACATTGACAAGAAAGGCAATTGCTCCACTGTTGGACACCATTGGTTCAGATTGTCTCTAAAGGCTGACGTTGCGAAGGTAGTTTTCGAACTGAACATTGGTGATCGTGGCTTGTTCATCTACTTTCTTGCTTTGCTCAATATGAAAGGCCAAATCTGATTGGGTGGAACTTTCGTTTTTGACGCAATAACAGAGGCAGATACATCGCTAACATTCTGTCAAAGCACGATGCGTTTTTCTTTCTGCAAACTGCTTCAGGTTCACTCATCCTAACGAAGGCGGGGCAAGTGTACATACAGGGGCAGGTCCGCTAGACACGTACTGTATTGACGTAAAAATTTGATAAGCCTATTTTCAAGCTTTTTAATGCGGTTTACAGACGGGAGTTGGTCAGTCTGTCGGATAAAAACAGTTTACTGACCGCAGTGTGTCAGTCTGTCGGAGCCGAGGAAAGATCGGGCAGTGTCTTTGATGTGGCGAGGTTGGCCTGTGCTGTGTGTCTGTCCGCAACTGTTTGGCTGGGATTAATTATGATGATAATAATGAAGGTGGTGGCTCTCCATCTCCCATCTCCCCCCACCACCACCCTCCTTCACTCTCTCTCTCTCTCACACAAACTTTCTCTACTTCCTCTGGACTGATTGTTCCTTCGCACGAAGAACTGATCTAACCTGATATGAAAACAAGCATCAACAACCAAAGGATTTCGGTGTCCAGGTTTTGACGTCATAGCGTTTTCTGTCAGCACATTGTGAAACGCATTTGTCTCCATCAGAGATAAGTTTTGTAGCTGTTTTTTTGTTTTTTGTTTGTTTGTTGTTGTTGTTTTTTCACGAATTTTAGAATGGAGGGAAGCAGAGTAAGGAGGGATGGGGGGGGGGGGGGGGGTGTAGTGGATGATACACTTACCGATGCACTTGATATTGCGCGGTTTATGCGTGTGCATTTGTACGTACGTACGCGTAGTCAGATCATTCGCATGGATAGTTCGGGCCAAAATACACAATATAATTTTCATATGTAATTGTGAATGAAGGGTGCACACACATCTAGATTTAAAAGGTGCACACATATCTAAATTTATCCATCTATACCAACGTTTCTTCCAACCAGTATTCAGATAAATGCAAATGCGAATACAAACTTCTCCAAAAAGTACTGATGAAACCAATTGGTAGTGATGCCATGTTGAATTGTATCTAAAAAAATAAAATAAAATAAAATTACCAAAATTTGATCGACTTATACTAATTGCCCTCTTTTTCAATAATAACGTTTTCCGTTTCCGAACGGTCGCAATAACAGTTTGAATCAGTGACGTTTTAATTCATTTCCCTGTCTCAGAGTTTTCTCTTCTTGTGTATTGATGACCCCTGTGCTTCCTGTTGTTTCACGTGCTGTGCTTCCTGTTGTTTGACGTGCTTTGTTTTCTGGTTGTTTTTCTCTGTGGCTTTTCTGATTCATTTTCTTTCTTTCTTTTTTTTTCCATCGACTTTCATTTCTCTTTCCCTCTTATTAGCCTTTTTTTTTTCAAACGATGAAAATTGAAATGGATCTTGCACAGCCGCTAAAAGACAAACCAGGAAAACGAATCTGAAATTTAAAAATGTCGGAACGTTCTTTATTCCTGATTAGTGTTTACTTTGATTTTGAGTAGCGATTTCTTCTTCTTGTTCTTCTTGTTCTTCTTGTTCTTGTTCTTCTTCTTCTTCTTCTTCCTCTTCTTCATTCGTGGGCTGCAACTCGTTTGCACACAAGTGGGCTTTTACCTGTATGACCGTTTTTACCCCCGCCATGTAGGCAGCCATACTCCGTTTTCGGGGATGTTCATGCTGGGTACATTCTTGTTTCCATAACCCACCGAACGCTGACATGGATTACAGGATCTTTAACGTGCGTATTTGATCTTCTGCTTGCAAAAATACACGAAAAGGGTTCAGGCATAAGCAGGTCTGCACATTTTGTTGACCTGGGAGGTCGGAAAAATCTCCACCCTTTACCCACCAGGCGCCGTTACCGAGATTCGAACCCGGGACCCTGAAATTGAAAGTCCAACGCTTCAACCGAGCCAGTGATTTATTTCCAGCTCCTCTAGCTGCCACGTTCTTTGTGATGTTGAGAGTTGAGGAAGTCCGTGGTTAACTTGTGTCTGAAGGTTTTCTGTCTGATACGCACGTGTGTGGTCGATCTCCAGTGATACTGTATCTGTGTTTGTGTATGATTTTCGATTTATGTTCGTACCTTGTTAAGTACGATAATTTTTTTTTAACATTATAATTATTTATTTATTTATTTATTTATTTATTTATTTATTTATTCATTTGTGTAAGCTTATCTATTATTTATTCACCTTTTTTTTTTCCTCGAGGCCTGACTAAGCGCGTTGGGTTACGCTGCTGGTCAGGCATCTGCTTGGCAGATGTGGTGTAGCGTATATGGATTTGTCCGAACGCAGTTACGCCTCCTTGAGCTACTGAAACTGAACTGAAACTATAATCAAGAGGTCAACCAGTTGACTGTTTCCTTAGGGCGGGTGCATCTGTACGCTCGTAAACACATCCATACATATGTACATACACACATACTACAGACAGACAGACAGACTGACATACATACAGACAGACACACACACACAGATAATATACACACAGCAATTACAAAACACAGGAAAGCACTGACCATGTTACGAATCAGCGCCCATGACTTACAAATCGAACAGTGAAGATATAAAAATACACCGAAAGAACAAAGACTGTGTGATACTTGTAACAGTTTAGAAGATGAGATTCACCTTTTAGACAATTGTGTAAAATACAATACTTACAGACACAGATTCCTACTCGATATATGTCGTCCAAATGCAAAGCCTAGTGAATTGATCCTTCTAACAGAAATACAGCCAAGGCTGGCGAAATTTGTTCATGAATGTTTCTCTTCTTAATATGCTCATGTTTATGTTTCATTGTGTCTTATAAACTTTAAGGTTTTATGACAATAAAAAGTATTCTATTCTATTCTATTCTATTCTATTCACAGACATACATACATATATACATACAGACAGACAGACAGACTGACAGACAGACTGACAAACATACATACAGACAGACATACAGACAGACAGACAGACAGACAGACAAACATACAGACAGACAGACAGACAGACAGACAGACTGACTGACTGACAGACAGACAGACAGACAGACAGTGGAAGGGAGAAGCGTGCCAGGGTTGTTGTTTTTTTTTGTTGGTGGTGGTGTTTTTAATAGGAAAATTAAATCAAAACCGGCGTTAAAACAGTTGGCATCATTTTTTTTTTTTTAATTACTCCACCACCTCTACGTCTGGGTAACTAACACCTGATTATTACATTCGTTTCGGTGGTCACAGCCTGGGGCTAATAAACGTCCATTCTGTGTCCTCTTTGGAGACGAGAAGAAACCGAACTGTGTGAAGTGACTGACAGTACTACACCAATACCACAGTCCCAGACCCACCAACATGGCCCACACAAGTGTCACTAGGTCTGGCAAGGATCCTCACTGGGACCACAAAAAGCTGATGAACTTTGGCGCCTTCGGCTTCCTACGTTCATACTGTCCACGCACGACTATCGTTGGGACGTGAATGAGTACATAAATAGATAAATGAATAAACAAATAAATGAAAAAACAAACAGATAAATAAAAAAAATAAATAAATAAAATAAAATAAATAAATGAATAGATAAATAAACAAATAGATAAATAGATGAATGAATAAATAAAAACAAAGACGAACGGTTCTCTCCGTGTGTGTGTGTGTGTGTGTGTGTGTGTGTGTGTGTGTGTGTGTGTGATGAGTGGAAGGGTAGGGTAGGGCGGGAGGGAGGGAGGGGCGGCGGGGAGCAGGATAAAGTGTACTACAGTGTAATTTGAACTTGTGAACTTTGAGTGAAATGTTTAGAGTTGACTTTATCAAGATTTTGCGCCTTATAAATATTATTATTAGTAGTAGTATTTTTATGTGTTTATCTAATTTTAAAAAATTTTTATAATTATTTTTAGTTTTTAGTTTTTCTCAAAGTCTGACTAAGCGTGTTGGGTTACGCTGCTGGACAGGCATCTGTTTGGCAGATGTGCTGTAGCGTATAGGGATTTGACCGAACGCAGTGACGCCTCCTTGAGGTACTGATACTGATACTACTACTACTACTACCAACAACAACAACAACAATAATAATAATAATAATAATAATAATAATTTCAAAGACTTACGGACGTGGGGAAAAGAGCTTTCATACTTATCCGCACGATTTCTGTCCTTGAGGAAGACGGGGAGAGCAAGACGCTGCACATTTCTAGTAAGCATTGTGCTGAC
>NC_134895.1:44700588-44738088 GCF_041734735.1 Babylonia areolata | reverse complement strand
ACCAAATTTGGAATAAAAATAGGAAAAATTCAGTTTTTTCCAGTCATCTTGTTAGCTCCATATTCTTACCAGTAACCTTCCACTACAGTTTGAATGAACGATTTTTTTCTTTATTATTTTTATTCAAAATAGTATTCATATTCTTGTGTAATTAGGTGAGAGAGAGAGACAGAGACAGAGAGACAGAGAGAGAGAGAGAGAAGAAAAAGAAGAAGAAGAAGCTTTGCTTGCTGCTGTGTGTTGCTTGGGGAGATATGGGATAGTTAGATGTGTATTTAGAAATACTCTTGCGTCATTGTTTTGTTAAAAACAAAATAATAAAGAAGAAGAAGACGAAGAAAGAATAGGAGGAGGAAGAGAAGAAGAGGAATATCGATTGACTGATTAATTGATTGATTGATTGAGTGAGTGATTGAATCTTTAATGGGTAAAGAATTAGGCGTAGTAAAGGCCTTTTTATTTTACAATTCTGCCCGTTTAACCGACACAAAACATAAAAACAAAGAAATAAAATTAAATAATAAGAACGGCAAATGGGAATAGTAACTGGAACTGTCTATTAAAAGTAAAGCAATGAAAAGAACAATTGTTACAGTATCACGTACTTATGGGCGCGCGCGCGTACACACACACACACACACACACACACACACACACACACACACACACACACTATAAAACAAGCAAAGAAACAAAGACATACGTACACATTCACGCCTACACACTCAAACACACACACACACACATGCACTTACTGTTCATTTGCTAGTACGATCGCGCATACATTCAACTTTTCATTCATCATGGCATGGCAGCTGGTGGACAGATTACAAGCAAGCATTTGCAAAAGACCGCGAGTAGGTTAATCAAAAGTATCGAATAGAAATATTTTTATGTTAGACTTAAAGAGAGATGTGACTGGAATTTGACGACATGTTTTAGAAGCATTTTCCATTCTATGCTTCCATTAAAAATTATTTAATGAGAGACTCATCTTAAATAAATCAATTTTAGGCTTTGCGACAATAGCTCTGTCTGATTTACGTTGGAACTGGAAACAAAATAATGATTTCAAATATTGTGGGCATGCGTTATGAACAAGTTTATGCATAAGAATCAATGTGTTATATCTAATAAGTAGATGAACAGGTAGTATTTGAAGAAGAAGAAGAAGAAGAAGAAGAAGAAGAAGAGAGAAGAAGAAGAAGAGGAGAAGAAGAAGAAGAGGAGAAGAAGAAGAAAGTGGCATTTACTTGAATGAAGTTTCGGCGAATTGTGTAGTACTTAGGTCTACACGTTTGTATGATGCTGTCAACAACAACAACAACAAAAAGTGTCACACGAACAAAATAGATAGTAGTGAAGCAAGACAAGAAAAGTAACAGCAAAAACCAAACCACACGTACAGTTCTGGGCAGACAAGCTTCGGCCAGAAACCAGCCAACTGCCTCACTCAGGCCCGAAGGGAAACCACTCAACAGGAAGCCCAAGGAAGCAGACGACGCTTATTGGTTTTCTGCCCCTGAACTCATAGTCCCTGCCACCAGCTAGCTAGGGGGCCACAGTTTGGTCAGTGATTTCTTATGCAAATGAAGGTCAATGAGGTCAGCGTCTCGTTCTTTCTTTCGGCTATTCCTGGTACGGTGACTGATAGAGTGGTAAATGTTTATTCATGTCTGATTATTTTTTCAACTTCTTTTTTTCCCTTTTTTAATTACATCATAATATACACGTATTAATATTCATTGATGGTTGGCTGGTTGATTAGTTAGTTAGTTCGTTGGTTAGTTGGTTAGTTAGTCAGTTAGTTAGTTAGTCAAATTGATTTTGAGTTTCATTCACGCTTCTCTGTTTATTACATGTTGTGATATTTATTGTTAGTTAGTTAGGTTAGTTAGTTAGTTAGTTGATTTTGAGTTTCGTTCATACTTCTCTGTTTGAACAGTTTGTTCAACTGGTTTCTGCAGTGTAACAATTATGAGGTATCGGCTGTTGGCAAGCACACACCTGATTTGTATTTTGTGTACTCTTGTGTTCACTGAAGATGACCACTGATGATGATGACAACGACGACGACGATGATTCTTCTTTTTCTTCTTCTTCAATGTTCATGAGTTAGCTCTCCCACGTTCTCTCGTATGAATGTGCGAGTGGGCTTTTGCGTGTATGACAGGTTTTTTTAACCCGCCATGTAGGCAGCCATATCCCGTTTTCGGAGGTATGCCTGCTAGGCACGTCCATGTTTCCATAGTGACTTACCGAACCCTGTCTTGGATTGCTTGATTTTCAATATGCGTACACACACGAAGGAGGTTCAAGCACATGCAGGTCTGCACATCTCTGGACCTGAAAGATCTGATTAATCCTCTCCTGTAATGAGTTGTGATCTGATCACCAGTTCCTTGTTACAAAGTCGTCTCTCTTTGTTTCAAGTCCATTGAGGCTTCTGGTCCACAGTATCTTTCTGATCTCATTCATCCTTACATACCCTCACGCCAACTCCGCTCTTCTTCTGACACCCGTATGCATTGGATCCCCCCTGCTCAAACCAAAACGTATGACCAGCGCAGTTTTTCATACCAAGACCCCCCCTTGCTGATGATGAGCGTTAAAGAACGATGTAGGCTTTCTTGCAGCACACGCTTGTAAAACAACGATCATCTTGACTAAATTTCTGGACGTATCCCCACCGTTATCTGTTCCCCTTGGTTAACTTGCAAGGGTGAAGCACTCACATAAAATGTTACATACATCTCCCTTGCTTAACTTGCAAGGGTGAAGCACTCACATAAAATGTTACATACATCTCCCTTGCTTAACTTACAAGGGTGAAGCACTCACATAAAATGTTACACACCTCTCCCTTGCTTAACTTACAAGGGTGAAGCACTCACATAAAATGTTACACACCTCTCCCTTGCTTAACCTGCAAGGGTGAAGCACTCACATAAAATGTTACACAGCTCTCCCTTGCTTGACTTACAAGGGTTAAGCACTCACATAAAATGTTACATACCTCTTATCCCTTGCTTAACTTGCAAGGGTGAAGCACTCACATAAAATGTTACACACCTCTCCCTTGCTTAACTTGCAAGGGTGAAGCACTCACATAAAATGATACACACCTCTCCCTTGCTTAACTTACAAGGGTGAAGCACTCACATAAAATGTTACACACCTCTCCCTTGCTTAACTTACAAGGGTGAAGCACTCACATAAAATGTTATACACCTCTCCTCCCCGGTGAGAGCTTCTTTGCACAGATATGCATACGCGTTCGCGCGCGCTCAGACACACACACACACACGCGCGCGCGCGCACGCACGCACGCATACACAATAGCTCACACACTCTGGCACACACACACACACACACACACACACACACACACACAATGTGTGAATAAACTATATGAAATTGAATACAGACACACACGTCCGCGCATGCACGTACGCGCGCGCGCACACACACACACACACACACACACACACACACACACACACACACACACACAATGTTTGAATAAGCAATATACGAAATTGAATACCGACACACACGCGCGCGCATGCACGCACGCACGCACACACACACACACACACACACACACACACACACACACACACACACACACACACACACACACACACACACACACACACACACACACACACACACACACACACACACACACACACACACTACCCTTCTAAAATCAAATTGTATTGTGTGAATAGACGTTAAACAAAAGAACTAACACACACGTACACACTCCCCACCCCTACACCCATCCACCCACCCAAGTCCCCCCCCCCCCCCCACCACCACCAAAGTAAAAACCGCCCTCACACCCTCAGAGTCCCCACCTCCTCAACCCCCACCCCCCAAGTCTTCCTATCGGATGATGGATCCAGAGGCAGGCAGCAATAAGTGTCGTCTGCTTCACTGGCGCCTTGATGAATGCTTGACCCCCCCTTGTCTGGGGCACTCTCCTGTTTTCTCCCTTTCCTTCCCTCTGTCTGCCTGTCTGTCTGCCTGTCTGTCTTTGGCTGTGTTTGTGTCTGTCTGTCTGTCTGTCTGTCTGTCTGTCTGTCTGTGGCTGTGTTTGTGTCTGTCTGTCTGCCTGTCTGTCTTTGGCTGTGTTTGTGTCTGTCTGTCTGTCTGTGGCTGTGTTTGTGTCTGTCTCTGTCTCTCTGTCCCTCTGTCTCTGTCTCTCTCTCTTATTGCCGTCAGTAAATTATACATACAAAGTGTGATGAATATATTTTGTTTTAGGAAGAAGATGACGGTGAACCATACAGTCAGCACCTAAATGAAACCGAAATGCGAATAGAGTTTGCTTAACAGTTTATCAGGCTTGGAGAAGAAGAAGAAGAAAACAACAACAAGAAGTCAGCACCTCAACGAAATTGAAATGAGAATAGAGTTTGCGTAACAGTCAACGGTCTTGGAGAAGAAGAAGAAGAAGAAGAAGAAGAAACAACAATCATACAGCCAGTACCTCAACGAAATTGAAATGAGAATAGAGTTTGCATAAGAGTCAACAGTCTTGGAGAAGACGACGACGACGAAGAAGAAGAAGAAAAAGGAGAGCAACAACAATCATACAGCCAGCACCTCAACGAAATTAAAATGAGAATGCAGTTCGCTTAACAGCCAACAGTTTTTCGCATTGCCCGCTCATGTGACACTCCCGACACATAATTATTTATTCTAGTTTTCGCATCGAAATCATACAGTTTATCCATCACATATCTCAGTTTCTGTTGTATTGTATTGTATTGCATTGTATAGCGTTGCATTGTATTGTATTGTGCTTTGAGTGTCACAACAGATGATGTTCTGGTTTGAAACTTGATTCAGACATACGACGAAACGGTGTATGTCTGGTAAAGAAGCCTTTTGAACTCAGGCTGAAAGATCGACAATAATATTTGCGAACTTTGAACCGATTTTAGGCGATTTTCCGAGAGTTTACGCAAAACGACATCCCTGATACCAGATTACAGTCCAACACACAAAGCGGCTAGCAATAATTTTTCCTCCTATATCTACACTCCTGTGTCTACATTTTCCTTAATTGTGTTCGGATTTTTTGCTGAATTTATAGACATGAAAAGGAGGGTGCGGGGGGGAATTCAAGTGTATGTTTGTCTTGTAAGGTCTTTGAAAAAAATGATATTTCACGCTTTGAGGAGCTGTCTTTGAGTGAACAGGTCATTTTGCACTAAAATGTTTGTGCGGGTGGCGACGTTCAGTTGGACTGGAGGAAATATTTGGATTTCAGAGAACGAAGATTTATTGCGGATCTGAAGTCAGGAGAAAACGAAGAAGTCATGCATGCAGATTCCCCAGTTTATATACACGCACACAAGACACATCTTCTGAAAGAGACACCTCAACTCACCTCTCTCTCTCTCTCTCTCTCTCTCTCTCTTTCTGTGTGTGTGTGTGTGTGTGTGTGTGTGTGTGTGTGTGTGTGCGAAACGTTTGAATATTGATTGATAATGTATTGCGTCGTCATAGGGTTGAAGAAGTGCATGGACTTCAATGAAAGATTTGGTTGGCGTCATCAACATCTTCATTCTTCTTCTATGTTTATCCATTTATTCATTTATCTATCTATCTATCTATCTATTTGTTCTGTTATTTTAACTACTTTGTGTGAGAAATTCATGGGCTCAGTGAGAGGGATATCTTCGGAAAGACCCAGAGACAGACAGACAGAGACAGAAACAGGCAGACAGAGACAGACAGACAGAAAAAGAGATAGACACTTGGCTTCTGGGCAGACAAATAGAGACTGGGAAAAGGCTTGAGAGAGAGAGAGAGAGAGAGAGAGAGAGAGAGAGAGAGAGAGAGAGAGAAAGACAGACAAACAGAGCCAGACAGACAGACAGACAGAAAAAGAGATAGACACTTGGCTGCTAGGCAGACAAACAGACAGCGACTGGGAAAAGGCTTCAGAGAGAGACAGACAGACAGACAGACAGACAGAGACAGTGACAGAGAGACAGAGAGAAACAGAGACAACAGAGACAGAAACAGACAGACAGACAGACAGAAAGAAAGCACAGAAAGAGACAGACACTTGCCGCTGGGCAGACCAGACAGACAGTTAGGCAGACAAAGACTGAAAACTCCTGTCACTTATCCAGACATAAAAAATAAATAAATAAATAAATAAAAATAAAAAATTGACAGAGCTGCGTCAAGACAGACTTTCTGTTGTTCCCTGTGCCAACACTCAACATCTCACTTAGCAAAATGGACTACCCCACCCCCCACCCCCCCTCTCTCTCCTCTTGTCATCACAACAATGACACTCGTCTATATCCGGTGATGGGGGTGGGGGTGGGTCAGTGTGTGTGTGTGGGGTGGGGGTGGGGGGAAGGGGGGGGGGGCAGTGGTGGGTGAGGGAGTGGGTTCTTTCTGTAGTTTTACTCTTATTGACAAGCTCTACTACCGCGGGTGCCAAAAGACTTCTTTCAAGCAAGTCGTGAACAGCCTTCTTTCGGAACTGATTTTTTTTTTCTTTTGTCCAGCACCTACTTGTCTACCTCTTCCATACAAAGTCTGCTATTCACTGTATTAAAGGGGGATATAGACGGTTTCCACGACCGTACGTATGTCACTCTTTTGTTACTGTCAACTATTTTGTTACTATCAATGACTGGTGCAACAGCCGAGTGGTTAAAGGGTTGGACTTTCAATCTGAGGGTCCCGGGTTCAAATCTCGGTAACGGTGCCTGGCGGGTAAAGGACGGAGATTTTTCCGATATCCCACGTCAACATACGTGTAGACCTGCTTGTGCCTGAACCCCCTCCATGTGTATACGCAAGCAGAAGATCAAATACGCACGTTAAAGATCATGCAATCCATGTCAGCGTTCGGTGGGTTATGGAAACAAAAACACCCAGCATGCACATCCCCGAAAACGGAGTATAGCTGCCAAAAAGGCAGGGTAAAAACAGTCATACACGTAAAAGCCCACTCGTGTACATACGAGTGAACGTGGGAGTTGCAGCCCACGAACGAAGAAGAAGAAAAAAAAGAAGTTACTATCAGTGGAGTGTTTCGAGAAGGATGAGAGCTTTTGTTGTGTTTTGTAAGGGGTGGCAGAATGACTTAACTCACTCAGTACGGCCAGTCCTCTCTTCTCCTCTACACAGACCCCTCGGATGTCCGGACAGTGGGTGTCTGAACGACCCAACCTTTAGCTTCTGTCGTCAGAATTGTGGTATTCTTTGTCAACATTCACCTCTTCAGTATAAGAGCCTTCCGCTTGCAATATTTTGATGATGGTAATTGGGGTGAAACGCTGTTAACGTCGTCAGAGGAAACCTTCAGAGGAAACTGTGGGAGAAAGGCTTCAGTAGTAGAAACTGTGGTAAACTTCAGTAGAAAGTGTCGAAACACTTAAGTACGTGGAAGCTGTAGAAAAAAAAATCTTTGTTGAAACTGTGGTACAGCATCAGTGGACAGTGTGGTAGATGATGCAAACTGTGGTGAAAGCTTCTATGGAACTTGTAGTAAAGGTTCAATGCAAAATGTGGAAAAGCTTCACTGAGTGCATACTGTGTAAAAAGCTTCAGTGGAAACTGTGGTAAAGTTTCGGTGTTCTTCAGTGCAAACTATAGTGAAGCTTCTCAGTGTGGAATATATAGTAAAGTTCAGTGGAACCTGTGGTAAAACTTCAGGGGAACCTGTGTTACAGCTTCAGTGCAAACTGTTGTAAAACTTCGGTGGAAATGGAGGGAAACTTTAGTGGAACGTGTGGTAAAGCTTCGGTCGAAAGTGTTGTTAAGCTTCAGAGCAATCTGTGGAAAAGCTTCAGAGGAAACTATTGTTAAACATCAGTGGAAACTGTGGTAAAGCTTCAGAGCATTCTGTGGTAAAGCTTCAGAGCAATCTGTGGTAAAGTTTAAGAGGAAACTATTGTTAAACATCAGTGGAAACTGTGGTAAAGCTTCAGAGCAATCTGTGGTAAAGCTTAAGAGGAAACTATTGTTAAACATCAGTGGAAACTGTGGTAAAGCTTTAGTGGAAATTGTGGTAAAGCTTCAGAGCATTCTGTGGTAAAGCTTCAGAACATTCTGTGGTAAAGCTTCAGAGGAAACTGTGGTAAAGCTTTTTAAACGTCTGTAAAATCAGACAATAATTATTGGTCACTGAACTTCGGAGGGAGATTTCCTAGCGACAATAAATCTTCTCTTATAATCTGAAAATGATACATCTAAATCTTCCGTCATAATCTGTGTCTGTGTTGTTGTTTTTTTGTGGGTTTTTTTTTTTTTAATTGTTTTGTTTTGTTGTTTTTGGGGGGGGTTTTTTGGTTGGTTGGTTGGGGGGGAATTTTTTGTTTTGTTTTTGTGTTTTGCTGTTGTTGGTTTTTGTTTGTTTCTTTGTTTGTTTGTTTTTCTCTTTTTTTTTTTTTTGTTTGGTTTTTTGTTTGTTTCTTTGTTTTGTTGTTGTTTTTTAAGAAGAAAAACTTGCTAGTGCAAATCATTGTTCATTTTAGATAAACATTGACGAGTTGGAAGCCACGATGTAAGGGAGGCAACTTCTACCGATCACACTGCTCAACGATTAGCATGAGTTACATTCCATAACCAAAATTCGAGTGGAGGTTTCCAATTCATATTCTAAATATTCGATCTATCAAGTTATACAAGGAGGTCCAAGTTATATATTTGTCACATTCGATGACACGGCCAAATTAAGTTTTGATTTTTTTCTTGTTTCAAGTCCAACAGTGAACAATATGGCATGGGATATGAAAAAGAAATACATATCTAACAACAATATAACTGAAAACATTTTTGCTTCTTTTGAAATTTTTGTGTCTTTTCAAGAAGTGCATTTAACTGTCATAATTAGAATGTGCATGAAAAACTGATTTTTTCCCGTTTTTTAAGCTAAATTTGGTGTAAGCAGACAGTATTTCCAGAGAAACTAAATGAACACACACACACACACACACTCATTCACACAGACAAAACTGAAACACAGGGTTATTACACTGACTCACATTGCATATAAACATACCAACAAGCCCAAAACACTTTTACTCACACAAGCATATACACCATGCACTTAAAGGAAACACTGACCAAACTAAACATTTATAAACAGGTGTTTTTTTTTTTACTGTCAAATATCATGAGACCAAATCACTTTTACTCACACATGTATACACTGCATGCACTTAAAGAGAACACTGACCCAACCAATTACTTATAAACAGTCTTATATCAAATATATATCATGATGTTACAGATTCATAACCTCAAAAAGAAATAAAAACACCAAAAAAACAAAATAAATACACTGAATGTAGCAAAGGGAAAACATATGGGTGGAATGTTTCCTTCAATAACATAACAATAAACAATCGAATATGACATTGTCCTCACTATTGCCCAGAGAAACAGACTTCTGTTGACAAATGTCAGTGAACTTTTTTTTTTCTTTTTTCTTTTTTTTATAACAATCCTATATATTTTTCAAGAAGTACAATTTCGATCAATATAGAAATGAATAGTCAGCAAAGGCAATGTAAAAAAAAAAAAAAAAGTTAACATTCTCCATATCAATTTTTTTTCGTGAAGTATAATATATTTTTTGATAAATATGAAAATATATAGCAAGCCAAGGCAATGTCAATAAACTTTTTTTTTTCACCATTCTTATTTTTCATCAAGTGCAGTTTTGATGAATATGAAATATACATGTGCAGCCATTCAAGGCTATGTCAGTAAAGTGGGTTTTTGTTTTTTTTCTTAACCATTCCCCATACTTTTCATGAAGTACAATTTTGACTATAGCAAGCCAAGGCAATGTCAGTAAATATTTTTTTTAAACCATTCTCAATACTTTTCATGAAGTACAAGTTTGATGAATATAAAAATATACAGCCACCCAAGGCAATGTTAGTTTAAAAAAAAAAAAAAAAAAAAAAAAGATTAATCATTCTCCACATTTTTCATGCAGTACAATTTTAATGAATATAAAATAAAATATATGGTAAGGCTTCAGTGGAACCTGTATGTGGCAAAGTTTCAGTGGAACCTGTGGTAAAGTTTCAGTGGAACGCTTTGTGGAACCTGTAGTAAAGTATCAGTGGAACCTGTGGTAAAGTTTCAGTGGAACGCTTTGGAACCTGTGGTAAAGTTTCAGTGGAACCTGTGGTAAACTTTCACAGAGGAACCTGTGGTAAAGTTTCAGTTGAAACTGTAGTAATGCTTCAGTGGAAACTGTAGTAAAGCTCCAGTGCAGTGCAAAATATAAAAATATATAGCAAGCCAAAGTAATATCAGTAAAGTACACCGTACTGAGAAAAATAATGTTAAGGTCGACTGGACCTGATGTAAAATTCATCTATATACAGATCTACTAAAATAAGGACACTGGTCCAGTAAAATCATCAGATCCTCGATCTATGGCTGATCACACAAAAAAAGTGACAGTCAGAATCACATGCATTACAACTCACATAACTGACGTGTTCACACCTGCTTGGCACCTCTCAGTACTTTAAGCTGACGGGGGTTGCAGATGCTGAACGGTCAGAGTGCTGAATTCTCACACACGTTTCCTGTGTTCAACACCCCGGTTTCAGTACACCTGGTAGGTTAAAGGCAGAGATTTCTTTTTGCCCCCAATGTCCCAGGTCAACAAAATGTGCAGACCTGCTTATATAGTGTCTGAACCCCCTTCATGCGTCAACGCATGTCCTTGAGAAAGGACACCACCATCCTGAAACCATCTTACTCCGGGCAGGGGATAAGAGTTGTAAGATCGTTCATTAGATATTCTTTTCTTTTTTGTTTGTTTGTTTTTGTTCAGCTCAGGCTTTGAAAAAGGCAAATTTACAACAGCAACAAAACCTAAACAAACAAACAAAAAACACAAAGAAAGATTTAAACCACACAGGACCAAAGAACACGAGACAGGAAAAATTACAACATGGATAAAAACAATGAATTTCTGTGGGGAGGGGGGTGGGGGGGGGGGGTTGTGTTGTTTTTTTTTCAAAGTCAAACCATGGTCAAAATCAGCTGCCTATGTACAAATATACAAAATCTGTGTTATCTTGTTACATGTGATGCCAGTTAAGAAACATCTGATTGCAATTCATGGATAATTCATTTACGAACAAAGTCAAAAACAAAGAGTCACTGTGTTATTGTTCACAGTGTGCACATGAGTAGATTAAAGGAGTAGATTAAAGGATATGATTATTACAAATACATGAGTCAACATGTGAAAGCATCTGCACACATGCACACACACACACTCTTTCTCTCTCTCTCTTTCTCTTTGAACAACGGCAGATGTGTAAGTCAGCCAAAGTACTAATATCTTCACTGTTGGAAAATAAAGATTCATTCATTCATTCATTCATTCTCTCACATTTTCAATGATTTCATGAACAAAACACGACAACATACTTACTTGCATAAATGCTGTTGTTAAAATTCTGTTATGAAAAGAAAAAGTTATTAACTCTCTCCATACGAACGGCGAAAGAGACGACATTAACAGCGTTTCACCCCAATTACCATCATCAAAATATTGCAAGTGGAAGGTTCTTATACTGAAGAGGTGAATGTTGACAAAGAATACCACAATTCTGACGACGGAAGCTAAAGTTTGGGTCATTCAGACACCCATTGGACATCCGAGGGGTCTGCGTAGAGGAGGAGAAGAGAGGACTGGCCGTACTGAGTGAGTTTAAAAAACAAAAAGAAAAAAAGTCACGAAAAATCTCATCATAAAAAAAAATTTAAAAAAACAAAAACACACACACACACACACAAAAACCCTGACACCTGAATCAAAAGCGCTCAGTTTCAACAAGGTAACTGGCAGGATCCAGCAAGAACTGCTGAAGAAAGCCGGCGATGGAGTCCTCTGTCAGCAGCTGTGCTGAGGAAGTGGCGGAAAGGTCTGGTGGGTCCTGAGGAGAAGGAGGGCTGGAAGTAGTGGCCATGACAGGGGGGTAGAACGCAGCCTTGCTGTGGTCCTGCCAGTAGAACACACACAGTCTGGGGTAGACGCTCAGCTCTCCCCAGCTGGTTGATTCTGGTGAGCAGAGAAGATGATCAACATAATAATAATAATAATAATAGCATTAGTAATGATGATGGTAATTGTGATAATGAAATAAAATGAATGAATAAATAAACGATCGGATAAACAAATAATTGAATAAATATATAAATGATAATGATATCTATAACAATGTATCTCATATTGATAAAAATAATTATGGTGATGGTGATGATGATGATGATGATAATAACAACCACAACCACAACAATAATGATAATGATATTAACAATGATGATAATAATAATAAGAAGAAGAAGAAGAAGAAAAAGAACAACAACAACAGCAATAATAGTGGATACTTATACAATATCACACTATCCCAAAAGCTACTCTAATATCATACATAACACATAACATTAATCTTGCATATACACACGAAAATGTACCTTACATATATATATATACATACATTCATACATACATACATAAATAAATACACACACACACACACACACACATATATATATGGGACATGCATGCGTCTGTGTTCACATACACACATAATTATACACACTTAATAAAGTATACCACATGCACAGGAGTTCATAACACTTCCGATGGTCATGCCACAAATAACCTTACTTCTGAGAGAATGGGTTTTTAGACCAGATTGAAAAGATGCAAGGAAGTCGGTGTTGGAGGTTGTCAGGGAGTCTCTTACATGTGTTTGGGGCTTGAAAAAAAAACAACCAAGATCTTTGTCCATTGGTCTTAGTTCTGATCTGAGGTACCCTAAGAAGTCGAGTATGAGAAAAAGAAGAGTGGAGCTGATGAGATAGACATGTTGTTTTTATTAAAGTCCAACCTGTAGATGCAGTGAATGAACCTTGTAACAACACCTCTTTTTTTTTTCCAACATTTTCATTCAATTCTTACATTATGAAATACATATAAACATATATTAGATAACTATATTAAGCTAAAGGAACATGATAGAAAGAAAAAAAGATGAAAAAGAAGAAAAAAAGAAATGAAACAAACAAACAACAAATACTACAACCACTAGGGAAAAAAAATGCTGGCAAGCGTCGATGGTTTGAAATTGAATAAATTATATGGTCGCCGGATGCAGTCTAGGAAACCTGACAGATTGTGGGTTGTCAACCTCATGGTATCTAACACACACACACACACACACACATATATATATATATATATATATATATATATATATATATATATATATATATATATATATATATATATATATATATATATATATATATCAAACAGGGATTTATATGGAGACCATCTGCTGATAAAGTCATTACGAAGAAAGTTTTTCCTGGATACATACATCCTCCTCAATTGTGTATCTGTATTCCAATTTTTTCAATGAAACCTTGCAGAACAGGTACAGTGTTGTTTATCTTATGTTGGTACAAGTATTGTTTAACCAGTAATAAAATAATTATAACAAGAGAGGCAAGGCCTTCAAGACTCACTTGTGATACACTTCAAAAAAAAAATCCAAGCTTTTTATGTATTGAATATAATTTCAAAATGTAATGTTTAAGATGAGAAAGATCAGTTTAAAACAAATTAAGTCCCCTAGCATTAATTACAGAGTAATTTCCCTTTTTTACTATCTGCACCAAAACGTTTGCAAAATAAATAAAACTTCCATGCTTAGCAAAAGAAGTTCCTGTTTGAACAAAAAATGATAATAATGACTGCTCTTGTTGCTGGGTCAGAATATCAGATCAAAGTGCCAAGTTTAGAGAATACAAAAAATATAAATATAACAGTAAATGCAGTTTGCATATAATTAGGCTTCATTTTTTAATTTTTTGTGCCCATCCCAGAGGTGCAATATTGTTTTACACAAGATGACTGGAAAGAACTGAATTTTTCCTATTTTCATGCCTAATTTGGTGTCAACTGACAAAGTATTTGCAGAGAAAATGTCAATGTTAAAGTTTACCACGGACATACAGACACACACACACACTCACACACACACACACACACAGACAACCGAACACCGGGTTAAAACATAGACTCACTTTGTTTACACAAGTCAGTCAATAAAAGGTAGGATCAGTGACTATAGTAACAGTACCATTATCATACTACCTGCATGGAGTCGGTTGTAATCACGAGGCACGAAGCTGCCAGCCCACGCACGGTAGGCGTTGACATCCAGCGTTGCCACGACAACGTCCTTGTAAAACCTGTACGCGATGTTCTGCAAGACCTGGTGGAAGACAAGGAGCCTCCGTCATCAGGAAAACAACAATGTTGCATTTGGTGATGATGATGATGATGATGACAGATAAGGTCAGATGAAGATGACGACAGTGACAATGATGATGATGATGTTGACGATGGTGATGTTGATAACAGTCATGGTGATGATGAACTTGACAGTGAATATGAAAAGAGGAATATATGAGCAAATAAATTAATGATAGAACAGAAATGAAAAAACACAACAATGAAAGAATAAAATAATAATGATAGATTTCTCACAAGTTAAAATACTGTTAACTAGAAACCTGGGATGATAACCAGCACACTAATCAAGTTAATCAAACAATGTCACCAGATCATATCTGTCATGAGCCCATGTCACGAAGTCTGTAGGAAGCTACATACGCTAACAATACTCCACAGCTGTCATGGTTTCAGGAGCTGGCCAAAGATAGCGTTTGCCAGTTCTGTTTTGTTATCTACTTATCCACAAAGGTTTCGGAA
The DNA here is from genome assembly GCF_041734735.1 of Babylonia areolata. Lineage (NCBI taxonomy): Eukaryota > Metazoa > Mollusca > Gastropoda > Neogastropoda > Buccinidae > Babylonia > Babylonia areolata. Next base: position 44,723,276 of record NC_134895.1, on the reverse strand, counting down.
GCTGCCATTGCAGAATTGGTTAGGCGGCGTTGGACTTGTGATCCAGTGTTCACCACTTCATCAGGGTACAGGGCCCTGTTCTGAGCTGGTGTTATGTCCTTGGGGAAGACACGTCACTCCAGTGTTCCTCACTCCACCCAGGTGTATGAAAGGGTGCCTGACTTTGGTCATGGAAGGAAAGGATTTTTGGGGCCCTGCACATCTATTTGTATTTTGTATTTCTTTTTATCACAACAGATTTCTCTGTGTGAAATTCGGGCTGCTCTCCCCAGGGAGAGCGCGTCGCTATACTACAGCGCCACCCTTTTTTTTTTCTTTTTTTTGTATTTTTCCTGTGTGCGGTTTTATTTGTTTTTTTATTGACGTGGATTTTTCTACAGAATTTTGCCAGGAACAACCCGTTTGTTGCCGTGGGTTCTGTTACGTGCGCTAAGTGCGTGCTGCACACGGGACCTCAGTTTATCGTCTCATCCGAATGACTAGCGTCCAGACCACCAATCAAGGTCTAGTGGAGGGGGAGAAAATATCGACGGCTGAGCCGTGATTCGAACCAGCGTGCTCAGATTCTCTCGCTTCCTAGGTGGACGCGTTACCTCTAGGCCATCACTCCACTATGCCGAGCCCTTGACATGAATTGACTACACTGATGGCTGTAAAACGTTATGGGACCTGTTACTGTGTGTGAAAAACACTCCTCAGCGCCAGATACCATCAAAGCTCTCAGTCACAAGCTTTGGCTCATGTGAAAACAACGCAACAGACTTGTTCACTTCAAAACAGGTCGATGGGTGAAGGTTAGTCATTGTTCTGTTGCGCTGGGAACTGGCTGCAGCTGTCAAGCTTTGTTAAAATGTGGGGGAAAAAAATAGTCCTTTAACATAGAACATGGAATAGAATAGAACATGTCTTTATTACCAAGTGTACCGGGGTCACAAGGAATATTTGGGGGGATAGTACATAACAATGTAGGAACACAAATCGAAAATCATACACAAACACAGATACAGTAGAAATTTGGATACATACAAGTGCATATCAATATAAAAACTTGTGCATACTCACACATGCACGCACTGCATACACACACACACACACACACACAAACATGACCCCTTGATGTCAATTAAAGTCACCGATGGCAGTGCATTGTCTGGTCAACTAAAGTCACCTATGGTGGCAAAAGAGTTAAACACTAACTTTAAACCTATGGGTTTGGGATGCCTACCACCTATCCGCATGGTGGCTTCACAAAAGGGCGCTTTGAAAAACTCACATTGCTTTGAAACCAGAGGCATTGTTCTTGCAGTTGGTTAATTACTCTTGAACCATAGGCATTGTTCTTGTAGTTGGTTAATTACTCTTGATTAGTTTAAGTGTTCATTGTTCTCATTTATCAGTAATGGTCTTAGACATGTCAATATAATCAATCTGATCTCTAAAACATGAACATATCTAAAGCGTGTATTTTTTTGGTTTGTGTTGTGAGCAGTATACACTACCATATTATGCACATTTTTTTTCACATATAATAAACTTTTTTCTTTTTTTTTCTTTTTTTTAAAGGGTGGGGCCTCAGTTGCATGCAGACAACGGAGCACCCCTATCTTCTATCATTTCTTTTCTTTATTCTTTTCCTTTTCTTTTTTTTCCTTTCTTCACTGAAAAAAACAACAACAAAAAAACAAAAACAAAACCAAAAAAAAAAACAGAAAGAAAAAAAAAAAACCAGAAAAAACCCCTGAGTTCCAAAGTATGTCTGTTTTGCTATGAATGGACATTCTTTGGGAAACTTTAGTGTTTAAAATGTTACAGTAGTGTCTGGTGTTTTCTTGACCTAGTGTGAATTCCTTAGTGTTTGCATAAACTGTTCCTTTCTCACTTGTTTCAATATCATAAAGTGCAATAATTAACATGTATGTACATATGTGTATCCGTGCACGAACATGAGTGTGTGTGTGCTTGGTGTTTGAATGAGTATTAGCGCGTGTACGACAGAATCAAAGAGAAATGATCTACCCAAGAACTATATCATATAATGACATATAATAAACTTAATTTGATCGTTCACTTCACATGATGTCCCCCCCCCCCCCAACCCCCCCCCAACCCCACCCCTTATCCCTGACTTCCTAGCTTCAATCCACAGTTTCAGTTTCAGTAGCTCAAGGCGGCGTCACTGCGTTCGGACAAATCCATTTACGCTACACCACATCTGCCAAGCAGATGCCTGACCAGCAGCGTAACCCAACGCGCTTAGTCAGGCGTTGAGAAAAAAAAAAAATCCACAACATATGCTGATATCCTCTCCCCACCTCCCATTAAAGACATTGAAACTGGGAAAACTAAACAGCCCCCCCCCCCGCCCCCCACTCAGCCCACACACATATACAAACACTCCCCTCTCACCCCCCTACCCCCCTCTCATACACAGTTTCAGTTTCAGTATCAGTAGCTCAAGGAGGCGTCACTGCATTCGGACAAATCCATATACGCTACACCACATCTGCCAAGCAGATGCCTGACCAGCAGCGTAACCCAACGCGCAAACATAATTAAAGTTTGTATCCTACCACCTTTTGTGTGATATGGAAGGTGGAAGATACCAACAACAACAACAAACAAAAAAAACACACCAAAAAATATCATATTCACCATTATAACTTATCATCATGGCAGTAGTGATATCAAATGTGAAACACTCTGAATAGCCACTACTTTTGAATTATTACATCGGAGTATAGCTGCCTACATGGTGTGGTAAAAACGGTCATATACATAAAAACCCACTCATGTACATATGAGTGAACATAGCAGTTGCAACCCACGAACGTAGAAGAAGACGAAGAAAGAACAATCAGTACAATACTACAGGCGCTGTTAAGTTCAATTTTTAAAATTTAAAGTCCAGAATCATCAAAAACATATTTTCTGCATGGGATAAATCAAAGAAAGTATAAACATTGTCTTCTGAGATATGGTTTTGATTGTTTGTTTTGTTGTTTATTATGAAAATAATCATACATTATTTTTCCTTTCTTTTTTTTTTTGTTTTTTGCAATAACTTCTTACAAATATCTCAGGACATAAGCCCACACACACACATACACACGCACACACACATGCACATATGCACAAATGTACACAACCTGCACATGCACGCACACAAGCACACAGACACACAGACACACACACACACACACACACACAAAAGAAGCAACAACAAAAATCATTTTGATGAACAGTTTGCTGACAAATGATGTACACAGCAAATCAACAGTTGGGTGATGGTGGCATTCTTCAGCCTTACCTTCTCAAACTCAGCACTGCAGTCTGTTTCTACCAATGCCAGAAGCACCGGCACCTTCTTGCCAAACAAGAAACTGACCACAAGAAAAAAGAAAAAAAAAAAAAAAAAAGGATCAGCTGTGTTATTGTTACCTTTTTTCTGCAGTATATGTGTGTGTGTGTGTGTGTGTGTGTGTGTGTGTGTGTGTGTGTATGCGCGCTAGCGTGTGTGTGTGTGTGAGTGTGTGAATCTGTGTGTGTGTATGTGAGTGCGCGTGTGCCTGCATGCACGCATGCGTGTGTGTTTTTTGCAATGATCAACAAAGCTAATCTCTTCAAAATGCATTTCCAAACTGACATGGCTATTTTGATTCCTTGATAAAACATTTTGCAACTCAGCACAGACTTACAGATACTCCAATTGTTCCCAAGAACGACAATACAGTGCATTTCATAGTCACAGCTGTCTTGTCAGTTTTCTCCCTTCAGGGATACCTGGGGGCTCTTTGTGGGTAAACAGTTCCCACCTTTGCATGGATCTAATAGCAGTCTTCCACTTGCTTGTGATCAATGCAAACAATCCAGAGTCAAAATGTCCATTCTCCAACTCAATCTGAGCTTAGAGTAGGACTGTGCAAACAATCACATACTTGCAAATATACATGCTTGCATGGACACACACACACACACACACACACACACAACATGTGCACACACACACACATAGACACACACACGTGCACACAAACATACACACACTCTCTCTCTCTTACTCTCTCTCTCACACATAACACATATTCATGCACAAACACACACACGCATATACACAATACACAAACACACACACACACACTCTCTCTCCCTCTCTCTGTCTCACATTACACACACACCCACTCAACACAGACATGAACTGATGAATCCAACATGAAGACAGCTGAGGGCAAATCCCACTCACTCATTGTGTGAATGCAGTATTTCAGACGTGAGGGACGTGACAGGCAGACGGATGTGGTCGCGAGCGAAGGCTTCAAGAAACTGAGTGCAGAGATGATGGTCTTTCTCACACTCCTGTTTTCTGGGTAGGTTGTAACTGCCAACATAAAATACACACATTTATTACATTTTTTTTTAATGTCTGTCTGAGTGTGTATTTGTATGTGCCTGAACCTTGCTAAGGAAGGAAACCAGCTCACACAGCCAACCTTTCCTGCCACGTACGAGGAAGCAAAAACTCTCCTCCGCAGCAGATTCCGAAGAGGCTGGGTCACCCTGAACGGAGGCTACCAGGCACACCAGGATCCCACCAGACTACCATCTACCGCCTTCACACAGGACACTGCAGCCTCCGAGCACACCTGAAGAGGACTGGAGTGGCAGCCACATCCCTATGTGATTGCGGCCAGGCTGACCAGACCCCATCCCATATTCTCCAAGACTGCCCCCTGTATGAGAAGATGCGGCAGCAGTCCTGGCCTGGGGGTGCTGACCTCAACACCAAGCTCTGGGGGACGGTAGCCGATCTTCACCGGATGTCCGAGTTTGTGGCATCCCTCGGACTTCGACCCTGACTGCGTAGCTGTCGAACGCAAAAGAAAGAAAAGAAAGAAAGAAGTATGTGCCTGAAATGACACAGGAAACAATTGATGAGAGCCTAGTGGCAGCCATCAGTCAGCTCTACCCAGGTTGGCAGCCTGTTGTGTTAATGACTACATGTTTGTAAAGTGCTTAAAGCTTGGTCTCTGACTGAGGATAGGTGTTACATAAGTACACATATCATTCACATTCGTATCTATCTATCCCTCTATCTATCTATCTACCTATCTGTACATACATACATACATACATGTGTGTGTGTGTGTGTGTGTGTGTGTGTGTGTGTGTTAGTATGCAGCTGAACATATTGAACAAGTTCAGGGATTAGTAAACTGGACTGTTTCTAGAAAAAAAAAAAAAGCATAAAAGGTAGGCGAGTAATGTTTATATTTTAAATCCAGTTAGACCAAAAATTATGAATGACACACACAGTGGGAGGAGTTGGTCTCAAATCATTCTTTTGAAAACTTTGTAAGTCTTTTGTTGTTTGTTTGTTGTTTTGGGTTGTTGTTTTTTTTTGTTGTTGTTTGTTTTGTTTTGTTTTGTTTTTGTTTTTGTTGTTTTTTTTTTTTAATATGATGCTCCGACATATGTCCTGCTAGAGTTTGCAACCACTTTGTAAGTTCTTTTTAAAAAGTTCTGAGTGTCACATATGAAGAAAAAAAATGCCGACATATTTTCTGCTAGAGTTTGCAACCACTTTGCAAGTTCTTTAAAAAAAAAATTTAAAAAAAGTTCTGAGTGTCACATATGAAGAAAAAAAAAAGGACTCAAAATATAGACATTACTTGCCTGCCTTTCACTATTTTTCTATTTTCTATGTTTTAACCCAGTGTTCGGTTGTCTGTGTGTGTGTGTGTGTGTGTGTGTGTGTCCGTGTGTCTGTGTGTCCATGGTAAACTTTAACATTGACATTTTCTCTGCAAATACTTTGTCAGTTGACACCAAATTTGGCATAAAAATAGGAAAAATTCAGTTCTTTCCAGTCATCTTGTTTAAAACAATATTGCACCTCTGGGATGGGCACACAAAAAAATTAAAAAGAAGCCTAATTATATGCAAACTGCATTTACTGTTATATTTATATTTTTTGTATTCTCTAAACTTGGCACTTTGATCTGATATTCTGACACAACAACAAGAGGAGTCATTATTATCATTTTTTGTTCAAACAGGAACTTCTTTTGCTAAGCATGGAATTTTTATTTATTTTGCAAACGTTTTTGGTGCCAATAGTAAAAAAGGGAAATTACTCTGTAATTAATGCTAGGGGACTTAATTTATCACAAGTGAGTCTTGAAGGCCTTGCCTCTCTTGTTCTTTTCTTTTCTAGAAACAGTTCAGTTTACCATTCCCTGAACAGATCTGGCACTAATGTTCTGGTATGCTTCACAAAATACTCCTTGTGTCACTGAACCCCAAGACTTGTGCTGACGAGTATGTTTGTCAGAGAAATGCTGTCACTTCCTGGAGATAAGACGGGCATACATTAAAAGTCAGATGTCAGTCACCATTTCTTTATTTCGATTCCATTTCTTTACCGATTGCTAACTTTTGATTAGTAAAATCACTGACATCATTCTGCTGAAGTTCATTCAGTGTGTACCTAAACCATCATGACTGCTCTATGACAATGAACATGTACCTGTGGTGTGTGAAGCATGTGGACCATGACAACAGCCATATGGACCATGACAATGAACATGTGGACCATGACAATGGACTATGACAATTGACATGTTGACCATGACAATGGAACATGCGGACCATGACAATGGACCATGACAATGGACATGTGGACTATGACAATGGAGCATGACAATGGACATGTGGACAATGACAATGTGGACCATGACCATGGACATGTGGACCATGACAATGGACATGTGGACCACGACAATGGAACATGTGGACCATGACAATAGACGTGTGGATCAGGACAATGGAACATGTGGACTATGACAATGGACGTGTGGACCATGACAATGGATATGTGGACCATGACAATGGATATGTGGACCATTACGACAACAGACATGTGGACCATTACAACAGACATGTGGACCACGACAATGGATTTGAGGACTACGACAATGGACATGCAGACCATGACAATGGACATGTGGACCATGACAATGGACATGTGGACCTTGACAATGGAACATGTGAACCATGGCAATGTGGACAGTGACAATGGAACATGACAATGAACATGTGGACCATGACAACTGACATTTGGACCATGACAATAGAACATGTGGACTATGACAATGGACATGTGGACCATGACAATGGAACATGTGGACCATGACAATGTGGACCTTGACAATGGAACATTTTGACAATGACAATGGAACATGTAAACCATTACAACACACAGGTACCTGTGGTGAGTGTGGAACATGTGGAGAGCACTGCCCGTCTCTTGGTCCAGAACGTCTGCCAGAGAATGCCCCAGCTGCATCAAGGTCACCTCTACACCATCTCGTCGGCGAAAATCCACCTGCATGGAAACAACAACAACAACAACAGTTTCTAAACTTCCAATTCTATGCTTTTATTCTCCAATATCCCCCCCCCCCCCTTTTTTTTTTTTTATTGTAGCTACTCCATCAAAAAATACACCTCCAATCTTTGTGCTTTTATATTTCTGTTTTTTAACAACGGTGAACATGCAATGATCACAACCCACCACCAGTTTCCATGCTCAGTTATGATGTACAGTGTAAAAACTAACATGTTAAAAGGAAATTTTCTTCCTAAAATTATGTTTAATAACATACTTACCGTGACCCACTAGTGCAGACTCAGGCAAACTACTACCCGCCCATGTGAAAAGAGGGCGCTAGTCAGGGATGCGCAGGGGAGGTAACCTACTTCGGGAGGTTATTGGCCGTAGCTACTTTCGTTTTCTTCGCATAGGCGGGTAGTAGTTTGCACAGGACAGGAATCAGACCCCTGCTGGAGTCTGCACTAGTGGGTCACAGATTAAGTATGTGTAATTAAACATAGATTTCAACACTAAAACAACAACTTAACATACAAAGCCCTGCACAGACATCAAACCAAACACTCATACACTAATTTACGCACACACACACACACACACACACACACACGCACACAAAATCCATCATACTCACAACAATCATCATACAACACTTGATACATTAATGATAATAACCTGAACAACGGCAGAAATCACAACACTCATCGCACATCACGTATCACACATTTTTTTTTTAATGATAATGACCTGAACAACAGCAAAAAACGGTCATACACGTTAAATGTTACATGTCTGCCTGAGTGTGTATGTGTGTGCCTGCCTGAATTCTGACTGAATGACACAGGAAACAAATGATGAGCGCCCCATGGAAGCCGCCAGTCGCCTTTACCCAGGTATTCAGCCTGTTGTGCAAATGACTCGGTGTTTATAAAGTGCTCAGAGCTTTGTCTCCGACTGAGGTTGGTGCTATTTTAGAGGGGGGGGGGGGGAGAGACAGACAGAGAGAAGAGACAGAGAGAGCAGAGACACAGAGACAGAGACAGAGAGAGAAGACAGAGACACAGAGAGAGAAGAGACAGACAGACAGAGAGAGAAGAGAGAGAGAGAGGTGGAGGTGGCAGGAATGGAGATTGAATAGAGCACTTGGGTATCGAGCAGAATCAGAATTATTATTCATTTACGGTAGGAATGCAAATACCATTGCCTGCATACATACATACATACATACATATATGTCCATATTTGCATTTGCACACACACGCGCATGCGCGCCTGTGCACACACACACACACACACACACACACACAATCGCAACACAACACAACACAAACACACAACATCCATCCATTAAATCAAATCAAATAAATAACAACACACTCATCACACATTACACATCACGCACAAATGATGATGACCTGAACAACGGCAAAATCGATGTCCTCGTTGTCAAACTCTGACGGAGGAATGTCAGCGCTGTTGGCGGTGAAACAGGCCACCAGCCCAAAGAGACGCTCGCACACCTCCCGGAAGCAGCGCGGGCTGTAGAAGTAGCCTCTGTCTCTGCGAGGGGGCAGCGGCAGAAAGCCAGAGTCCAGGGGCACCAGCGTGGCGATGAGCTGGGCCGATTCCTTCTGCTGCAACAGGAGTTTCGGTTTTCTCAAGGACACGTCAGTGCGTTTTGGACGCTGCTGGTTTTCCCCCCGACAGCTTGAAAGGGTGACATTTCAGGTCAGTTTCACTTTCTGTTTCTCAAGGAGGCGTCATTACGTTCGAACAAATCCACACATGCTACACCACACCTGCTAGGCAGACTGCCTGGCCAGCAGCATAACCCAACGCATTAAGTCAGGCCTTGAGTGCATGATTTTTTTTTCTTTTTTTCAAGGCCTGACTAAGCACGTTGGGTTATGCTGCTGGTCAGGCATCTGCTTGGCAGATGCGGTGTAGCGTATATGGATTTGTCTGAACGCAGTGATGCCTCCTTGAGCTATCGAAACTGAAACTGAATTGAGTGCATGCTTATGTATTTTGTGTGCACCTATCAGAGTGGATTTCTTCTCTTGTTACCATGGGTCTATTTTCAGCGTGCCAAGTGCATGCTTCACACACAAAACATCGGTTTATCATCTCATCCGAATGACTAGACACTCAAATTTGGTTTTCCAGTCAAATTTTTTTTTTTTTTTTTCTGCCATATCATCTGCACCGTTTCAGTGGCATTACTCCCACGCCGCTCATTTAGATTCCCCCATACACGGCCACACCCGGGTTCGTCCGTCACAGTTCCAGCGTCGGCAGTCCACAGGGAACCATCGATGTTAGGTCGCCAGGAGGCCACACACCAGAGGAGACCCTGCACTGCTGCTGAGTCACTTTGGTGGTGTTCAGTGGTGCCTGTTCTGTTTTAACGTACTTAGGACACCACCTACTAAGCCCCCTATTAACGACAATAATGGCTTAGTCGTGGAGCCAGACTGAGTGAGTGTCCCTCCCAGAGTGGAGACCGCCACCACGTCTCTCAAACAACAGCCCCCCATGAATCTGCCGACACTGACGACATTGTTTTCCAGTCAAATTTGGGAGACAGGGCAAGAGCAGGATTTGAATCCAGACCCCTTAGGGACACTCAGCATTGGCAGACGAGCGTTTTAACCATTCTGCCACCTTCCTCTGAAAGAACTATCACTTGTTTATTTTACAGTCCATTATGTCCTCTGGTGTGTGTGTGTGTGTGTGTGTGTGTGTGTGTGTGTGTGTGTGTGTCGGGGCTCGTGTACATTTATGTGTATACGTTTGTGCCTTCATATCTGTGAAACTGCATGTTTTGTTGCGTATCTGTTATGCATGTATGTGTTTGTGTATGTGTGCATGTATGTCTGCATGTTTTACATTTATTTGCTTATTTGCTTATTGATATTTATTATTATTATTATTATTATTATTATTATTATTATTTTAAAAAAAATTATTATCATCCTTTTTTCTCTTTTTGTTCTTTTTTGTTCTTTTTTTTCTCTTTTTTTCCTCTTTTTTTTCTTTTTTCTTTCTTTTTTTTTCTCTTTTTTTCTTTTTTTTCTTCTCAAAGCCTGACAGTGCATTGGGTTACGCTGCTTGGCAGATGTGGTGTAATGTATCTGGATTTTTCCGAACGCAGTGACGCCTCCTTGAGCTACTGATACTGATACTGTTACTGATATTGATACTGGCATGCCCTCTGGCATGTAAGGCAGCAACTACTGTTGCTGTGTCCCAGAACAAAGCTTTCATACGGGAAAGGGTTGTTAGCCCTGTAGACGCCCAGCCCATAACCTGAAGGATCATGGTTTGTCCGGCCTCTACCCTTCGACCAGTCCCTGATGGGTGGCTGTTCCAGGAGCATAAGCTCCCGCTGGCATAGTTCTAGGGCTCCCTGAGGCAGGCAACCCCACCCCCAACCCCATCCACACTTACCATGATGTTTTCTTCATTGTGCCTAGGATCATATACGTGGAGTGTTGGCCTAGAGGTAACACATCCGCCTAGGAAGAGAGAGAATCTGAGCACACTGGTTCGAATCCTGGCACAGTCGGCAGTATTTTTTCCACCTCCACTAGAACTAGAGTGGTGGTCTGGGGGCTAGTCATTCGGATGAAACGATAAACCGAGGTCCCATGTGCAGCATGCATTTAGCACACTTAAAAGAACCCATGGCACAAAAAGGTTGTCCGTGGCTTTTTTTTTTTTTTTTTTTTTTGTTGAAAGATCCACTTTCATAGTAAAACAAAAAACAAAAAAACAAACAAAAAATTGCAGGCAGGAAAAAAAAACAACAAAAAAATGGGTGGTGCTCTAAGTGTAGTGGCACCCTCTCCCTGTGGAGAACAGCCCGAATTTCACACAGAGAAATCTGTTGTGACAAAAAAGAATAATACAATACTACAACGAGGTGGCACTTTTTTTCGGCACCTCTTTACAAGTGGTCAAAGATATGGATTTTTAAAAAAAATAAAGAAAAAAAAATCCATAAAAGCTTTTGCCTCTTGTTTTCTGGTTTCTTTGTTCTTGTTTTGTTTTGTTTTGTCCCAACCATGTATAATTCATTTATCTTTTTTTTTCTTCCATAAAAAAAAAGGAAACAAGAGAGGCAAAGCCTTCAAGATGAGTGTATCATTACCTTAACTCCATTGACACCTACTGACGAGTATGATCATCATCCTCACAAAAAGGGAAGACTGGAAAGAGCTTGCTCATATCTACAATCCTTCCCATTTGTTTTTTATTTTTTATTATTTTTTTTTTTTAACAACTTCCAAGCTACTGAGAAAATGGCATAGTTGAAGTTTACCATAAAGATGCACACACACACACACGAAACACACAGGACACAGACACACACACACACACACACAACTTCCATGCTGCACACACACACACAACTTCCATGCTGCTAAGAAAATGCCAAAGTTTAAGCTTACCATAAACATGCACACAGACACAGACACACACACACACACACACACACACACACACACAAAGAAACACACACACACACACACACACATGCACACACAAACACACACACACACACACACACACGCACACACACACACACACACACACACACACACACACACACACACACACACACACACACACACAGCACCAAACACCTACCCGTGTCCAGTCTGGTTCACTGAAATGCAGGTGCTGAACCGAAGAGACAGACACAATGTTGATCCAATCCATCACTGCCCCCACCTGCATAGCACAACACAGTACAGTACAGTACAGTGCAGCACATCATAGCACAGTACAATACCGCATAGCACAGCACAACACAGCACAGTACAGTACAGCACATCATAGCACAGTACCACATAGCACAGCACAGTACAACATAGCACAGTATGATACAGTACAGTACAGCACAGTACAGTACAGTACAGTACTGCACAGCACAATACAGCACAGCACAATACAGCACAGTATGATACAGCACAGCACAGTACAGAACAGTACAGTACAGTACAGCACAGTACAGTACAATACAGCACAGCACTGCATAGCACAGTAAAATACAGCACAGTACAACACAGTACAGCACAGCACAGTACAGCACAGCACAACGTACCACAGCACAGTACAACGTAGCACAGCACAGTACAGCATAGCACAGTATGATACAGTACAGTACAGCACAGCACAGTACAATATAGCAAAGCACAGCATAGCACAGTACAATACAGTACAGTACAACACAGTACAGCACAGCACAGTACAACGTAGCACAGCACAGTACAGCATAGCACAGTATGAAACAGTACAGTACAGTACAGCACAGCATAGCACAGTACAGCACAGCATAGCACAGTACAATGTAGCACAGCACAGTACAGCATAGCACATAATAATACAGTACAGTTCAGCACAGCACAGCATACGACAGTACAATACAGCACAGCACAACATAGCACAGTACAATACAGTACAGTACAACACAATACAGCACAGCACAGTGCAGCACAGTACAGCACAGTACAATACAGTACAGCACAGCACAGTACAGTACAGTATAATACAGTAAAGTACAGCACAGTGCAGCACAATACAATACAGTACAGTACAGCACAGAACAATACAGTTCAGCACAGCACAGTACAGCATAGCACAGTACAGCATAGCACAGTACAATACAGTACAGCACAGCATAACACAGCACAGCACAGCATAGCACAGTATAATAGAGTACAGCACAGCACAGCACAGTAGAGCACAGCACAATACAGTACTGTACAGTACAGCAACGATCACACTATGCTTTTCTTTCTTTTTCTTTTTTTTCATACAACAGTTTGATGATAATGATAATAAGATCAAGAATAAGAATAATAAGAATAATAATAATTTCATTGATTCACAATATGAACACATATTCATCATCAAGGTTTCAATAAACTTTTCCCTGTCTTCATCACTATAATAATTTTCCAGCTTCAATCAATAAAATGAATCATAACAAAAAAAAACAAGAGAGGCAAGGCCTTCAAGACTCACTTGTGATACACTTTTAAAAAATCCAAGCTTTTTATGTATTGAGTATAATTTCAAAATGTAATGTTTAAGATGAGAAAGATCAGTTTAAAGCAAATTAAGTCCCCTAGCATTAATTACAGAGTAATTTCCCTTTTTTACTATCTGCACCAAAAACGTTCGCAAATTAAATAAAACTTCCATGCTTAGCAAAAGAAGCTCCTGTTTGAACAAAAAATGATAATAATGACCAGAATATCAGATCAAAGTGCCAAGTTTAGAGAATACCAAAAATATAAATATAACAGTAAATGCAGTTTGCATATAATTAGGCTTCTTTTTTTTTTTTTTTTTTTTTTTTTTTTTTTGTGCCCATCCCAGAGGTGCAATATTGTTTTAAACAAGATGACTGGAAAGAACTGAATTTTTCCTATTTTTATGCCAAATTTGGTGTCAATTGACAAAGTATTTGCAGAGAAAATGTCGATGTTAAAGTTTACCACGTACAAACAGACACACAGACACACACACACACACACACAGACAACCGAACACCGGGTTAAAACATAGACTCACTTTGTTTACACAAGTGAGTCAAAAAAAAAAAACACACAAAATGGGATTTTTCTGGGGAGTGGGTGCTCACAGAACTCCTGCTCACCGTCAAAGCTCCATGGTAGTCCTGTCTCACAGACTGCCCACAGCTGCCCACACCCTTCCCAGAGCAGGCAGGGTGACAGGGGAAGGGTGTCTGGTGCCAGCGAAAGGCCAGGAGGGTGGGGAAACCTGTCACATGGTGCTGCTGGCACGGGGCCGGGGTTCGGCTGCAGTTGATCAGTCGTACCCTGTGGCTGTCTGCCGGCACAATATAGTATGGATTGTATTGCATTGTATTGTATTGCATTGCATTGCACTGCATTGCATTGTATTGTATTGCATTGCACTGCATTGCATTGCATTGTACTGTACTGTACTGCACTGTATTTATTGTATTGTACTGTATTGTATTGTATTGTATTGCATTGCATTGCATTGCATTGTACTGTACTGTACTGCACTGTATTTATTGTATTGTACTGTATTGTATTGTATTGTATTGTATTGTATTGTACTACTCTTTTTTGTCCCAACAGATTTCTCTATGTGAAAATCAGGTTGCTCTCCCCAGGGAAAGCGTGTTGCTACACAGAGCGCCACTTTTTTTTCTTTCTTTTTTTCTTTTCCTGCCTGCGATTTTACCTGTTTTCCTACCGAAGTGGATTCCTCTACAGAATTTTGCCAGGTACAGCCCTTTTGTTGCCATGGGTTCTTTAACATGCATGCTGCACAAGGGACCTTGGTTTATTGTCTCATCCAAATGACTAGCGTCCAGCCCACCACTCAAGGTCTAGTGGAGGGGGAGAAAATACTGGCGACTATGGGATTCGAACCAGTGCACTAAGATTCTCTCGCTTCCTGGGCGGACCCGTTACCTCCAGGCCATCACTCCACGTACAACTGTCAGTCATGTTCAACTATGACCATCCAGACAGCAGAGGAGGGAACTGCTGTCCCCAGCTTTAATAAAATAGGCTAGACTTTGACTGTAGTGGGGAGTGTCTTGCCCTAGTTTCTTCCCTACTCTCTTGGCTAAGAGAGGTTTTGGACAGTCGGTGTTGGGATGGTTCCCCAAACACCAACTAGCCCCCAAGTCTGCAGTATTAGTTACAGGTGCTATACAAATTAAATTATCATCATCATTGTCATCATCACTATTGAAACCTTATTGGTGTAGACAGTGAACCACAGGTAGTGTAAACCCCAAGTGGCAAACAGACATATACACACACACAGAGACACACTAAAATTGGTAACCTTTCTCACAGACTCACACACACACACACACACTCACACACACACACACACACACTTAAAATGGTAACCTTTCTCACATACATCACAAACACTCACACATATGCATTAAAACTATTAACTCTCTCTCTCACACACACACACACACACACACACACACACACACACACACATTCATGAACACACACACACACACACACACACACACACACACACACACAAACACAAATGCAACACACACACACACACACACACACACACACACACACACACATTCATGAACACACACACACACACACACACACACACACACACACACACATTCATGAACACACACACACACACACACACACAAGACACATTGTACCGTTGGCTGAAAGCTGCTGATAGATGTGTTGGAAGAGTGGCTGGCTGTCCTCACAACTTTTACACGGGCGTCGAATGAAGATGAACTGTGTGACAAAGAGAGAGAGGGGAAAAACACAACATTCAACAAAGAACAAACAAATGAGAGAATAACTATACAACAAAGAGGAAGAACGAAAAGAAAGGAGGAAAAGAAACCATCAATTGGATCACAGCTGACGGGTGCAAAAACCCGAGTGGTTAAAGCGTTGGACTTTCAATCTAAGGGTCCCGGGTTCGAATATCGGTAACGGTGCCTGGTGGGTAAAGGGTGGAGATTTTTTTCAATCTCCCAGGTCAACATATGTGCAGACCCGCTAGTGTCTGAACCCCATTCATGTGTATACGCAAGCAGAAGATTAAATATGCACGCTAAAGATCCTGTAATCCAAGTCAGCGTTCAGTGGGTTATGGAAACAAGAACATAGTCAGCATGCACACCCTCGAAAACGGAGTATGGCTGCCTACATGGCGGGGTAAAAACAGTCATGCACGTAAAAGCCCACTCGTGTACTTATGAGTGAACGTGGGAGTTGCAGCCCACGAATGAAGAAGAAGGATTATGCAAACTGAATTTACTGTTATTTTTTTATTTTTTTTATTCTCTAAACTTGGCACTTTGATCTGATGTTCTGACACAACAGCAAGAGCAGTCATTTTTATCATTTTTTGTTCAAACAGGAACTTCTTTTGCTAAGCATGGAAGTTATAATTATTTTGCATGTCTTTGGTGCAGATAGTAAAAAAGGGAAATTAATCTGCAATTAATGCCAGGGGGTTAATTTGCTTTAAACTGATCTTTCTCATCTTAAACATTTCATTTTGAAACAATACTCAATACATAAAAAGCTTGTGTGTTTTACTCTCAGTGTACAGGGCTTTCACTATGTTCATTCGCCCAAGTGGTTTTTTTTCGGAAAATACTAAAATCAATACTACGAATGGACTTTATAGATCTATTGGCTGAGCCCTGAAGGTCATGGGCAAAAATCAACTGCGTACACATATTTATACATATTCAAAGCACATGCTCATATTCCTCGCGAACGAAGGACACCATTTTGTTCAAGTTCAAGTTGTTGACCTGCCTGTTCAATCCTATATTCAATCAACAATACACGATAACATGTGATGGAAAGTTGGAGAAGGAGACCGTTAAATATTTATTCTGAGAAAGATTTGTGAATGCCCCATCACTTACTGGATTATGCCCCAAACTGCCATAAAAATATCAACAAAATCAGTCAGAATTCACAGTTAAAAATAATAAACCATGAGAGTTAATACCCTTGATGAAATGTAAAAATTTCCAGTTTTGACTTTTCTCAAAATGAAGTCCTTTTCACTTCATACAACGTTTAAGAAGTACTTGTACTTGGCTCTACATGTTATTAGTTTAACAAAATACTCAACTTTCACATCAACTTTAAAACTATAAAACTAGAATGAACATAAAAGAGAAATTGAATCGACCGTGTCGTACTACCTTCCCGGCGGGTGTAACTAAACTTGCACATCTATCTAGATCCAGAGAAAACGGCTAAATGTTGCAGTGTGATTGCGGCGATAGCCACATCTCCTTTACTGCGGACTTAAAAAGAATTTTTAATTGCCCTTAAAGATTTTTTGAATGCCCAAGATACACCAGAATAATATGATTTAAACAGCGTTTTCACTGCGAATACCGCAATCAATTTATCGCCCTTAAAAAAAAAAAATGTTTAAATATTAAGTTTTAGAACGTCAGTTAAGGAGCCACGATAGTGTAATGGGTAAGACAATTTCTTCTCACCCGAAAACGTGCAGTTTTATAATAAGAAATACAGAACACATTTTAACGATTTGATTTTTTTTTTTAAGTGTATCACAAGTGAGTCTTGAAGGCCTTGCCTCTCTTGTTTGTTTTGTTTTGCGTGTTGTGAAGCAGACTTTCACTTCATAAACTTTTTGTTACATTTGTGACTCCTGCTTTCAGGAGCATGGTACACCATGTGTGGCATGAGGCCATGTGTGGAAAGAGGCACTGTGGCAGATATGGGTTAGGTGATGGACTTCTGATCCAGTATTCATCAGTGATCAGGTTTTGGCCCAGTGTTGCGTCCTTGGAAAAGGTACTTTTCTCCGATTTTCCCCCCACTTCCAATACCAAGCCCCAGACAAAGAGGATGGGTCCCAGCTTTCCAATACCCCAAGAGAAAGTGGATGGGTCCCAGCCTTCCAATACCCCAAGAGAAAGTGGATGGGTCCCAGCCTTCCAATACCTAGCCCCAGACAAAGTGGATGGGCCCCAGCCTTCCAATACCTAGCCCCGGACAAGGTGGATAGGTCCCAGCCTTCCAATACCTAGCCCCGGACAAAGTGGATGGGTCCCAGCCTTCCAATACCAAGCCCCAGACAAAGAGGATGGGTCCCAGCCTTCCAATACCTTGCCCTGGACAAAGTGGATGGGTCCCAGCCTTCCAATACCCCGAAAGAAAGTGGATGGGTCCCAGCCTTCCAATACCTAGCCCCAAAGTGGATGGGTCCCAGCCTTCCAATACCTAGCCCCAGACAAAGTGGATGGGTCCCAGCCTTCCAATAACTAGCCCCAGACAAAGTGGATGGGTCCCAGCCTTCCAATACCTAGCCCCAGACAAAGTGGATGGGTCCCAGCCTTCCAATACCCCAAGACAAAGTGGATGGGTCTCAGCCTTCCAATACCTAGCCCCAGACAAAGTGGATGGGTCCCAGCCTTGCAATACCTTGCCCAAGACAAAGTGGATGGGTCCCAGCCTTCCAATACCTTGCCCAAGACAAAGTGGAATTCACAGCTTAAGTGACCAATAACAGGCTTTCAACATCGCTCGACAAAGCACAATTTTGATAACTGACAGTTGTCATCACAGCTTCCCTCAACAGGGAGAAGTGGTGGCCTATGTACTTGTGTCTCATGAACCTTAAGATTTCATGACATTAAAGTCTATTCTGTTCTGCTCTGTTCTACTCACAATACTGATGTACACGTCTGCGTCACTGTGGGATCGTTTCCCCATGGGGTGGAAGTCAGCAGGTGTTGCCAGAGGTACTGTGTTCAAGCTCTCTGTGTTCTTGTCACCAGTGGCTGTGTCCTGTAGAATGGCAGAAATGGTTAAGATGCCTTTAAGATGCCTATCTGCCAATGCAGTGTCCGTGAGGGTCTGGGTTCAAATCCCGGCCTTGCTCTTTCTCCCAGGTTTGACTGGAAAAACAAACTGAGCGTCTAGTCATTCCGATGAGATGATAAACCAAGGTCCTGTGTGCAGCAAGCATTTGGCGCACTGAAAAAGAACCCATGGCAATAAAAGCGCTGTCCTCTGGAAAATAAATTCAGTAGAAGAAATTCACTCTTATAGGTACGTAAATATATATGCATGCACTCAAGGCCTGACTATTTTATGGCATTTTTGGAATCTCTGTATGGCACCACACCATTAGAACTGTTGGCGAAACATAAAACTGCTGGCATCATTTCTTTTTGTGGTTTATTTCCCAAAGCTCACGCATAGCACGCTGGACAGAGCCAAGTGCTTCAACAGACTACCCAACGGTTAACTCTTTCACTGCCAAGTTTCTGTGTGAAAACCACTCCCCTGCACCAAACGATGCTCTCAGTCACAGGCTTTGGCTCATGTCGAAACAACACAACAACTTGTTCACTTCAAACTCGGTCAGGAGGCAAAGGTTAGTCATTGTTGTATTGGCGGGGAACTGGCTGCAGCCGCCAAGCGTTGTTACAATGCGGAAAATGGTCTTAAATCAACATGACCCTGCATGTCGACAAAAGTTGCATATGGCGGTGTACTGTCTTGTCAACAAAAGTCACCCATGGCCATGAAAGAGTTAATGCAGATATGAAGCCGTACCTGCGTGCTCTGCTTGTCGATGGAGCTGGTGACAAAGTCCATGTAGAACGGCCTGGTCGTGTTGTCAGAGGAACAGCGATCCCCGTTTGGACCTTCCTTCCGTAAACACACCTGTCATCATCATCATGGTCATCATCATCATTATCATCATCACACTCTTCATTAGCATCATCATGATCATCTCACACTTTCCATCAGCATGATTGTGGTCATGGTCATCATCATTGTTGCACTTTTCATTAGCATTATCATCATCATCATTATCATCATCACCACACTTTTCATCCGCACCATCATAGTCATCATCATCACACTTTTCATCAGCATCATCATCGTCATCATCATCAGCAGCAGCATTATCACAGTCATCATAATCATCATCATCATCATCACACTTTTCATCAGCATCATCATCGTCATCATCACTACTTTCCATTGGCATCATCACAGTCATCATCATCACACTTTTCATCAGCATTATCACGCTTTTCACTAGCATCATCATAGTCATCATCATCATGATCATCATCACACTTTTCAACAGCATCATCATCGTCATCATTATACTTTCCATTGGCATCATCATAGTCATCATCATCACACTTTTCATCAGCATTATCACGCTTTTCACTAGCATCATCATAGTCATCATCATCATCATCATCATCATCATCACACTTTTCAACAGCATCATCATCGTCATCATCATTATACTTTCCATTGGCATCATCATAGTCATCATCATCACACTTCTCATCAGCATTATCACGCTTTTCACTAGCATCATCATAGTCATCATCATCATCATGATCATCATCACACTTTTCAACAGCATCATCATCATCATCATCATCATTATACTTTCCATTGGCATCATCATAGTCATCATCATCACACTTCTCATCAGCATTATCACGCTTTTCACTAGCATCATTATCATCATCATCATCATCATCATCACACTTTTCAACAGCATCATCATCGTCATCATCATTATACTTTCCATTGGCATCATCATAGTCATCATCATCACACTTTTCATCAGTATTATCACGCTTTTCACTAGCATCATCATTGTCATCATCATTATCACACTTTCATTTGCACCATCATAGTTTTCATCAGCATTATCACGCTTTTCATTAGCATCATCATAGTCATCATCATCATCACACTCTTTCAATGGCATCATCATAGTCTTCATCAGCATTATCGTGCTTTTCATTAGCATCATCATAGTCATCATCATCATCATCATCACACTTTTTCATTGGCATCATCATGGTCATCATCATCACGCTTTTCATCAGCATCATCACACTTTTCATCAGCATCATCACACTTTTCATTAGTATCACCATAGCCATCATCATCATCATCATCAACACACTTTTCATTATCATCAGCATCGTCACCATCACACTTTCCATCAACATCATCTAAGCCATCAAAATTACACTTTTCATTAGCATCATCATTTTCATCATCAGCATCACCCTTTACATTAGCGTAATCATAGTTATCATCATTACACTTTTCATTAGCATCACTAGAGCCATCAGTGCCTTCACCATCATTCCTCTGTCTTTTCGTTTCTGCCTTTTCTGATCTATAAAAAAAAGACGTGATTTTGAAACTGTTCTTGCAAAATTCAAGGCTGGATAATTCAATACTGATAAGAATTAGTTCAATGTTTTAGATTGCTCAGGGTTGTTTTTTTGTGTGTTTTTTTTTTTTTTTTTTTTTTTCCATAATTATGCTTATTATGAAATACAACAGAGATTACACACACACACACACACACACACACACACACACGCTTAAACCATCATTGTTAAAGGGTAAACACAGACCTGGGTGTTTTTCCCGTAAGGCTGATAGCTGATTGGCTGCTGGTGACTGTCAGTCAAAATAAACCCCGCCTCCTGAAGGGCAGAATACACAGTGTAGGGGGTGGGGCGGGATACCAGCAGCTCTGTCTGACTGACAGTCACTTCACCTTCCTCTGAAACAGAAAGACAACCAAAGAGACTTGACGTCACATATCTACAAGTACAACCACCAATTAGTGGAGTGATGGCCTAGAGGTAACGCGTCCGCCTAGGAAACGAGAGAATCTGAGCGCGCTGGTTCGAATCACGGTTCAGCCGCCGATATTTTCTCCCCCTCCACTAGACCTTGAGTGGTGGTCTGGACGCTAGTCATTCGGATGAGACAATAAACCGAGGTCCCGTGTGCAGCATGCACTTAACGCACGTAAAAGAAACCATGGCAACAAAAGGGTTGTTCCTGGCAAAATTCTGTTAAAAAAAATCCACATCGATAGGAAAAACAAATAAAACTGCATGCAGGAAAAAATACAAAAAATGGGTGGCGCTGTAGTGTAGCGACGCGCTCTCCCTGGGGAGAGCAGCCCGACTTTCACACAGAGAAATCTGTTGTGATAAAAAGAAATACAAATACAAATACATTAACCATGAAGAAGCCATTTGAAACAGAAACACAGTACAGTGAAAGCATTACCCAATCACCTTACACTACAGGTACAAAATGAAAGCTTTACTCCATTACCTCACAGGTATACAACGAAAGTTTTAACCGATTACTTTACAAAGGGCTATAAATCTGTAGGTGTACACGTAATACAGCCATGTCATGGTTCACTCCCTTTGTTGTTGTTTTGGTTTTTTTCCCTAGAACATGGACCTGCCAACTTGGCGACCAAAGAATCCATATACAGTGTGACAACAGGCGTGCACAAACAAGACAAAAGCAACTTCAGTAATAATTTGCTTGAATTTCATTATTGTGTAGAGCTTTTTGCAGAAAACTCTAATACAAATGGCTCACACTCAGTGGCGATGTCATTCAAATAAGATGATAAAGTAAGATCCTACTGCACTCAGCGCATGTAAAATATACCCTTGGCAACCAGCCGCCGTGGCAAAGTGGTTAGCGTCGCTGGGAGGACGTGGGTTCGAATCCCAGCGGAGGTGGGTTTTTCGGCCCGTGGCCGACTCCTACCCAGAGTTGAGTGTGCTGTGGGCTTAAATGGGGAGACTGGGACCACACAGTCGAGTGTCATCCACTTCAAGGATGCGTCTTTGGGTGTGTTGCTCTAATTACCTGACCAACACTGCAAGTATCTGTATCTC
>NC_134895.1:44670588-44690588 GCF_041734735.1 Babylonia areolata | reverse complement strand
TTCTTCAAGATCAGTATCAATTAATCAAGTCAGCTTTATATTCTTAATCATCTAATCTGCATCCCAGGCTTAACAGAATTTCATGGGAGGAAAAAACACACAAAAAACAATCTCTCTCTCTCTCTCTCTCTCTGTATATATATATATATATATATATATATATATATATATATATATATATATATATATATATATATATAAGCGCAAAAGAAAGGAAAAAAGTATCAGCTCACTTACTTTCAAAAAAGAAATGTACAAAAGAAATCCAACAACAAAAGCAAACCAAAAAAGTATAAGCTCAATCGCCTTCAATATACACACACACACACACACACACAAAGAAAAAAACAAAAAATCATGAACCAAATATAATGATAATGTATAAGCTTGCTCACCTTAGAATAAATGTACCAGCTTACAAGAATTACAACACCAAACAGCAAAAAAAAAAAAAAAAAAAAAAAAAAAAAACTCTAAAAAAAGTACCAGTTGACTGACCTGAATATTATAATTACATATCCACATTTCGGGAGGAAGGTGGCAGGTTGGTTAAGACGCTTATCTACCAATACAGCGAGGTCCGTGAGGGTCTGGGTTTGCACCCCCGCTCTCACCCTTACTCCCAAGTTTGACTGGAAAATCAAACTGAGTCTTTCGGATGAGATGATAAACCGAGGGGTCCCGTGTGCACCATGCACTCGGCGCACTGAAAAAGAACCCATGGCAACGAGAGTGTTGTCCTCTGGCAAAATTATGCAGAAAAGTAATCCACTTTGATAGGTACGCAAATACATATGCTTTCATTCAAGGCCTGACCTAGCAGATGTGATGTAGCGTATATGGATTTGCACAAACGCAGTGACGCCTCCTTGAAAAAACAGAAAGTGAAACTGACCTGAAATGCCACCCTTTCAAGCTGCTCATGCTCCTGTGCAGTAGGGAAAACCAGCAGCGTGAAGCTGTGACGACTGACAGAGGCCTCGATCATGTCCACACTGCCGTTCGCCAGCTGATCGTACTGTACCACCTGACGGAAGAAATATACAATCATGCCAAATAACATTCTATATTATATGTAATAGCTGCTGAGAGAGAGAGAGCTGTTGTATCAATGAAAGACACTGAGAAAAAGCTGTTGTGTTAACGAACGACACACAGAGAAAGCTGCTGTATCAGTGAAAGACAAACAGAGAAAACTGTTGTATTATTGAAAGACATAGAGACAGAGAGGAATGCCCACTCATAACCCTTTCACTTCTGTGTTATGATACTTTAGTTACAATACTGACTGTATGAGAGAGAGAGACAGACAGACAGACAGACAATGGCTTTTTAATTTTTCAACTGGTGGACAGGATGCGAGAGAACAAGAACAAGAACAAAAACTTTAATCTCCAGGCCTCTGGCCCCTAGAAAGAGGTCAAAAGTACACAATATGGTCATCACGCAGCGACAACGAAATGTAAAATACGTACTAACTTAAACCTGTAGAACGAACGTGCTTCTTGCGAATAGTGAATTAATTTTAACTTTCATCATTGTTGTCACATAATTCCTGTCGTATCTTCAGGGCATTAAATATATAAATGCAGAGTTTACGAATACTGTAAACAGAACCATTCTTCAGCAAGTGAACATATGATTGACCTTTAGAGTTCAGATGTTTTTGCCGCAGGTTATTGTAAAGGACACAATTGTTTATGAAATGGTTTTCATCTTCGACCACATTACAACGTTTACATGCGTAATTTGAATTACATTTGAATGTTCTCCTAAAAAGATGATCCATTTATTGGTAGCAAACCAAGCATGTGAGAGAGAGAGAGACAGACAGACAGACAGACAGACAGACAGAGAGAGACAGAGAGAGAGAGAGAAAAGCTGGCTTGTAGAGGAGAGCTGAAGCAGACCCTGCATTCCCATCCCACCCCTATAAAGCTCAAGTCAGTCTTCTAAGATTGAACCAGGATTTTCTTCTTTCTTTTATATATATATATATATACTTCCTCCCCTTTCTTTTTGAAAATGAAGACACCAGGACCTTGACTTATTATGACATATGGTTAATAATACTGCCATTCGTATCAATGCATGTTTGCAAGTTATTCACTGTTTACCTTTGTCAATGATACATTTTCTGTGTTTTGGTCAAAACTCTTGCAAAACCAGACAATGGTTTTCGTTTGCGTATGTACTCAGAGCTGCAGTCAGTATATTTGCATTCTGTATTTCAAATAATTATGTCACAATAATCCTATAAATTTTCATGTTTCCAACCTTTCCATTTGTTCCACATTATGGATCATAATCATTACAGATGTACTGGAAAGAAGTGGATCATTATGTCTGCTCTTCCATATAAAATATTCATAAAATAAATAAATATGCTGATAAAACTTTTATGATGAAACTTCAATATTTCTGCTGTTAGCTAAAATCATAACAGCCGTTCAATACTTTTTTTTTTAAGTATATCAATTGAATAACACAGAAAAAAAACTTCATCCACTATACATGGTTTTTGACACATAAGTTCAAGGTTTGCATGGAGATAACATTTCTCAACCATCAATGTCAGAATGTATGATGGGTCAAACTGTCCTGTGATTGTGCAGCATTACATATGCATATATACAATCCATGCAAAATAACATTAAATATGTAGAAACTGCTGTATGAAGGAAAGACACCGAGAGAAAGCAACACACACACACACACACACACACACACACACATGCACGAAGCAAACAACACACATAGACACACTGAATAAACGAAAAACTTCTTCTTCTTCTTCTTGTTCACCTCTTCACAGTGTCTGTCCAGTCCCCCTGATGATGAATAACATCACCCTCTCCAGGTCAGGTCTAGTGCCGCTATGGAGCTTGGTGTGCAATAGGGTTGGTGTTGCCCACACAAAAGAAAGGCAGTAAAAGAAGAAGAAACAAGAGAGGCAAGGCCTTCAAGACTCACTTGTGATACACTTAAAAAAAATCCAAGCTTTTTATACATTGAGCATAATTTCAAAATGTAATGTTTAAGATGAGAAAGATCAGTTTCAAGCAAATTAACTCCCCTGGCATTAATTACAGAGTAATTTCCCTTTTTTACTATCTACACCAAAACGTTTGCAAAATAAATAAAACTTCCATGCTTAGCAACTGAAGTTCCTGTCTGAACAAAAAATGATAATAATGACTGCTCTTGTTGTTGGGTCAGAATATCAGATCAAAGTGCCAAGTTTAGAGAATACAAAAAATATAAATATAACAGTAAATGCAGTTTGCATATAATTAGGCTTCATTTATTAATTTTTTGTGCCCATCCCAGAGGTGCAATATTGTTTTAAACAAGATGACTGGAAAGAACTGAATTTTTCCTATTTTTATGCCTAATTTGGTGTCAACTGACAAAGTATTTGCAGAGAAAATGTCAGTGTTAAAGTTTACCACAGACACACAGGCACACACACACACACACACACACACACACAGACAACCGAACACCGGGTTAAAACACAGACTCACTTTGTTTACACAAGTGAGTCAAAAAGAGAAGGAAAACAGAAAGCAGCTCACTAGTTGTCGCAGCCACCGCTGCAGCTGTTTTGCGGTGGGGGGACCATGGGGCTCAAAGTCATGTGACAACATGGGCCCCAGGAAGCAGCGCAGAAATGAGGATCGTGGGGTGTCGGACTCCGTCAACAGGTATCGAGGTAACCTTCCAACCTGACAGGACAGGACAAGACAAGGCAAGGCAAGGCATGATAAAAAAATCTTTATCAACATGTGTTAAACATACGCTTATGGACTTTTTTTTTTTTTTTTTTTTTTTTTTTTTTGCATGCTGCCCTCGCACCATGAGAAGCAAAGAAGAGAAAGGAAAAAGAAAAAAGAGAGAGAGAGAGAAAAAGGGATACAATTAACATAAACAGATTGAAAAGTCGCTCATCTTTCAAAAAAGTATAAAACATTAAAAGCAAACCCCAATGAAGATTAAGGATTGAGGAGAGGGGGGAAGAGGGAGAGAGAAAGACAGACAGAGACAAACACACACACACACACACACACACACACACACAGAAGCAGGCCCTGACCAGGATTCAAACTCAGGACCCACAAGACAGAATGTCCAATGCTATGATAACTTGGCTATAGTACTCGTCACTGGCAGGGCTGGGATGTGGGGGTAGGAAAGGCAGGGTGAGAAAAGAAAAGACAATGTAAAGTAAATATATCTGTCTTCATGAAAAAAATTGGGATAGCAAAAGAAAACATGATGCATTTTGTTACCAAACTCAGCTGATTACATATTACATACATATAGATAGATAGATAGATACATACATACATACATACATATATACATACATATTTTGATATATATGTTGGGTTAGAAGATTTGCGACTGTTGTGTATTCACTTTAATTTAGAACATCTGCCAATTGTGGCAGGAAAGCAATGACTATAAAAAAAAATTTTGAATGAAAAGAAGGGAGGGCTTTAAACTTAAGGAGTCAGAATGCACCCTGTTGACTCAGCGGGCAATTTTGGAACTACATATTACACTTCTATGATAGCATAATAGCTATATTACTACTTAACCATTATGCTAATACATGCAAATGCTTAATCACCTTCAAAGAAATATTCACAGAGTGGAAAACTGATCCAGTTTCACGGAATCTGGTTTCATCATTGTGTGGTGCGTGTGTCTATATCCATCTATTCATCTATCTATCTATCAAAATACCGGTAATATATATATATATATATATATATATATATATATATATATATATATATATATATATATATATATATATCTATCTTTGTTAAGCTGTAAAGTCAGGG
This sequence comes from Babylonia areolata, assembly GCF_041734735.1. Lineage (NCBI taxonomy): Eukaryota > Metazoa > Mollusca > Gastropoda > Neogastropoda > Buccinidae > Babylonia > Babylonia areolata. The sequence continues at coordinate 44,685,735 of NC_134895.1, read as the reverse complement.
TGACCTAACTGAAGGAATGTGATAGGTGAAACACTTCTCTTTTTTTTTAACCTACACCCCATCTCTCTCTCTCTTTCTCACTCTCTCTTGCTCCATCCCACCTTAAAGTTTCTCCTCTTCTCCTCTACCTGCGTTGTGTTGTAAATGCCAAATTACCATTTACCTAACTGTGATTATAATGTGCATGCTGTGGTGATGTAATGATTCAATTTCCTCTTTGTTTTCTTTCATTGTTCCGCATTCAAAGACTGGGTGAAAAAAAAACCCAAAAAACCCATTGTCTAGTTTACTCTATTACCCTCAGAAAATAAAACTTATTCAATTCAATTCAGTTCTCTGTCCCTCTGTTTCTAGAAGTCTGTGATGACACACAGAGCATGACAGTGATATTACCTGAGTGGTGTCAACGGCAGCCAGTACCCACGAAGACAGCTGAATGCCACTGGCTCCATCAGTGGCCAGAAACAATTTCTTTATTCTTCTTTCCAGTTCTGACCCTGCATGTGTCCATCAAAAAAGGGATCAGCCATACACCAAATGTGTCAATGTCCAGGACTGAATTGGTTCCATATATGTTTTTATTGTTGATACTGCACTGTTTTGTTACTGCAGAAAGAGTAATGTGTGTTACAAAGGTTCTGTACTATGTTAAATCTATCACTAGTCTGAATATGTTCATGCCATTTTTTCACCATGTGCAATCAATCAATACTGCTGTTGTTCTTCAGTTTGTTTCCATTTGGGGTTGATTGCGTATGTGTGTGTGTGTGTGTGTGTGTGTGTGTGTGTGTGTGTGTGTGTGTGTGTGTGTGTGTGTGTGTGTGTGTGTGTGTGTGTGTGTGTGTGTGTGTGTGTGTGCATGTGTGTGTGTGTGTGTGTGTGTGTGTGTGTGTGTGTGTGTGTGTGTGTGCATGTGTGTGTGTGTGTGTGTGTGTGTGTGTGTGTGTGTGTGTGTGTGTGTGTGTATGCACAAGTGTGTATGCTCTGTCTTAAGTTGTAGATTTATTTTCCAGATAATGAATACCTGGAAGCTGTTTTTTTGGTTTGTTAAATTTACGGATAATGCTTTACAGATAGTGATCAAGCTGCATGGCAATCAGTGGTGTCCATCATTAAAAAAAAAAAAAAAAGACAGCTCACCTGTTCTGTGGACAACACATAGAGGATCCTGGTGTGAATCCTCCAGGAGTTGATGAAGAGTGCTGATGTTTGCATTGGTGACATGGATGATGTGGGATGATGCTGTGACAAAAAAGAAATGTTTAAAAAGGCTAAAATGATGATCATGATGATGATAACAAGAATAAGAAAAAGAGGAGAATAGCCATGACGTATAGAGTGTGTATGCTGTATAAGACTAAAACTCTATGACCAACATGGTTTTTTTCTTTGTTTGTTGTTGCTTGCTTGATTTTTTTTTTTTTTTTTTTTCTGTTTTACATTTTTTTCAAGAAAGATATTGTCTATAATAAAATTTTTTTTTAAAAGCACAAATTGTAAAATACGTTAACATTCACTGGGCAATATGTCCTCTCGCTTTCTTCAATGTGCTTATGAGCACACACTTTGTCAATGTCCATGCAGGGCACACACACACACACACACACACACACATTTCGTAAATCATCGACCGCTGTTGCATCCGCTAAAGTGTTATCGTCACATTAATATTATAAGATGTTATAGAATTTGTTAAGGAAAGTCATTTTCAAACCTTTTTTCCTGGGCTGTGAGACGATTTATACATTTATTTATTTATTCATTTTTGATAATTAGTACTCGTACCAACAGCGAATTTAACATTTGATTTAGAACTTAACGAGTTAAACTTATCTACTTACCGTAATAAGAGGGCTGAACAATCAAAGCATATCCTAGAGTGCTGATGAACAATAAGTACATGCTGAACATCACTCCGACACAAACAATTTTTTTTAAAGAATTTTCGAGACAAGTTTACTTCAAACACATTAATGGGCAGTCCAGGTCTTCTTCTCAAACAACCGCCATGCTGAAAGCGTCCTTGTTTACGAAGCCTCCAAAACTGAAAGAGTCGTCAAGGGAGTGAAGCATTGTGAATCAACAACATCCAACACACACACACACACACACACACACACACACACACAGAGCTTTTTAAGCTTTTTTTCCCCTCTATACTTTTTTCATGATTTCAGACTGGGAGTAATATTTGATGAATTTTTTTCTTTTGATGGCCACATTCAGGCTGTGATAAATAAAGCAAATAAAGTATTGGGTATTATTAAGAGAACGTTTACATTTATGGATAAGGACATTTTTGTCAACCTCTGTAAAACAATTGTTCAACCAATTTTGGAATATGGTAATATAATTTGGTATCCCAGACTAATAAGACAGTCTAAAGCAGTTGAACAGGTGCAAAGGAGAGCAACTAAAATGAGTACCAGAGTTAAGAGATTTGGACTACCAAAACCGTTTGAGACAACTAAACTTGCATTCACAAAAATACAGAAGATATAGAGGAGACATGATACAAGTATTCAAGATAATTAATAAAATGGTTGACACTGACCCCTGCACCTTCTTTTCTACTAACAAACTCCATGTTACCAGAAGTTCAAATACTAACCTTTTCACAAAATATTATTTTGCAGAACAAATATTCGTAAGTTTTCTTTTAGCTTTGGAACAGTTAAAGGATGGAATGCACTGAATAATTCAACAAAAACAGCAAAAACTATTGACCAGTTTCGATTTTGATGAATGAACATTTTAAAAAATTCATACGCATGTACGCAACCCTAAACTATTTCTATATTAAGAAGGGGTGTTGAAAAGCCAAAAAGGCTTAAAAAAAAAAAAAAAAAGTCCCAAATTCTGTACCTGTACCTGTTAAGAAGATGAGATGGAAACCGACGACAATAGTGTGTTGCGAGTTTCAGACTTGCAGATTGATCTGAATACCCTTCACCACTGTCTGCATTGTCTTTCTTTCTTTCTTCCTCGTCTTATCCTTGCAGATAACACTTTTAATCATTATTTGTGTGACCAAGGGCTATGCTTGCTCCAATACTTACCTCACGCACAAGCTGTATTAGCTTGCCTCACGCACAAGCTGTATTAGCAGACGACAGTTTTCGCAACTAACCCACGCGCAGAATGTGTGACGTCACTCCGCTTACATCATTTTGTCCTCTTCGCCAGACAACCTACTCAGGCCTCGACCAGTGTCGCGTCACGGTACGCTATTGGCTGAGCTGGAATCTGTGTTTCTTATCTGTGGTATTTAATCAATATCTCTTTTGTCGGATCAGTAAACTACAAGTATTATATACTGGCAGAATTGTCGCAATTCTATCTATAAGTCTATTTCACTTATGTTTGCCTACGTTAACCCCTAGGCTGCCTGCATGACGAGATAACTCGTCATGACAAGCATGTATGCTTCGCTGCCTGCATGACGAGATAACTCGTCATCGAAATATTCTGACTTTTCCCTGCTTTGCATTCAGTTCGTTGACAAAAATGCTGGTAGCTTTAGCTTGGGGAATCTTTCTGGATTCTATTCATAGCTAGAAACACCATCTGCGTCATAAGGCAGTCCTTTATTTGAACGTTTTGGTTGGGTTACTGGCCGCAGTCTTTGCCTGGCTCCTCTCCTCGCTCGCTCAACAAAATGTCGGACTGACTCCGTGCTCAAGACATGCGCTCGTGGCGAACTAAATCAACCAAGATTACTTTCTTTAGCTAATGCTCAGAAAGAATTGGAGCATAAATTCGAAGGAGAAGACAGTGGTGAACATTTATAGGACGATTTGATAGAAAATAAAGGGAGCAATCAAGAGAGTGGCCAAGATACAACTATCAGTGAGTGATGCAGGCTGTTCAACTCTAGCAGACGAATTTTTAGCAGGGCACCGTATGAGCTATTTTCTTGGCACTCAGCCAACGCGGTCTGATGAAGTGACGGTGTGAGAGGGGTGAAGAGGAGGGGGGTGGAGACTGAGGGGGCGTGGCCTCACATCCATATTATCACTTGCAGAAGTCACAATGCATCTATTTCTTTTTCAGTTTTTTTTATATTGTGGTTGTTCTAGTATGATTTTGTGTGTGCAGATATCCATTTGTCCAGAAAATGATATTTTTGTGCAAATTACCAGACTAATGTTTGTAATGAACAAGTTGAAAATGTGACAAAGTTAAACTGATTTGACACAGTTTGTAATTTTCAGTGATGAGCTCATTAAAACTGACCCTGTTCAGGTGACTTAAACTAAGATTTTAAATTCATCGTAAATAGTTAACACTTCATTTTATACTCATTAGAAAGTAGGCGTTAAGCTCTTTTTTTTTCTTTTTTTTTTTTTTTTTCAATTTATCCGACGTAAATCGGTTCAGGGATCATTTAGAAATCTGTCACTGAACACCTTGTTAGAAACACAGTTGTCATCAGATTTGGCCAGATTAGGGCCGATCTGCTCGCAGCACACGTGACTGTCTTTGCAGTCTGCTTAACCTGCATAAATTGGCACAGTGAGTGATGAGTGGTCATTTCATACCTGGTCAGTCATCTGACCAGAGCTGCTCTCTCTCTCTCTCTCTCTCGCTGCATCGCGAGCAGTGTGTGTCATGTGTGTTCTCACAACAGCTGACATCTTGCTAGGTATTGCTGTAAGTACTAGTGTGTAGAATGTGTTGATTTGTAAATTGTATTGTTCGACACAGTACTTGTGTTCATATGAGTATGTTCAGTTATTGCTTTGTTCATTTATTTCTTTGACATGTTAGTCACAGCTCAGCTATGATTGATTTAGAAAATCGCCATGTCCTCATATGCTTGGAGCAGTGTTCCATTTGATTCTTCTTCACGTCACAGTCAGTGACGTCTCTGGACACAAATAGGTTGTTGGAGAATATTCTAGTGAGTGCATATGAGGTGTTCTTTCTCATTTGCTGTCACTGATGAAGTAGTGTTTCACTGATTCTCCGTATTCTAAGATGTGTGTAGTATTCTGTCATGATTACAAGATAGTGTTGGGTTTTTATCAGTTACTGGTTAAAACCACCTGATATGTATCAGTCTGTTAATTGCAATTTAGTTATCATGCACTCTCCTATACTGCTTACTCCAGTATAGTGCTACATGATAAACTGATTCATTTGAGTCACTTTGACACAGTATAAGCTTTACCTAATCTATACTGTCAGTGTACTTTCACTAAATCAGCATAGCTTCAATCACTTTACCTGTACTATTTAAATGTATTAGAAATGTCATTTGATGTCAGTGTTTGGTCTTCACACATATGCAATACCAAGTGGTAATCTTTCCGTGTAATATGTATATATGTGCTTTATTATTCACTTGTGCCGACATGTTGTGCTAATGACATTTATTTGTGTCATTCCAGGCACTGTCTTCTTCTCCTAGTTGTCTTTTCTTCTTAGTCTTCTCTTTTTATATCTTCTGTTCTTCTCCTTTAGTTTTTATCTTCTTTTCTTATGTTCTCATAACTACAATAGAACAACCCATTTGTGACTGGCCTCTATATGTTCCTGGCCTGTGTGCGGGAATTCTTGTTTATCCTTTAATACAGTAAATCAATCAATATTTAGTTAAGTCTTTTGTGCCGTACCGTACCCTTGAATAACCACTCCGTAACACGGCTACAAAAGTGGCGTCGCCGACAGGATAGAGATCCATCACAAGATTGATCCAAAATTATCCCCTTTAATGTTTCAATTCTTTTATCCAAATTCAATCCATCCCTAAACCACAGCCCTTTACCACCAAGTGTACCTTGTTACAAGTTGGCGCTGTGAGCAAAGATGTGCTAATTCTATAAATATCTCCTAAAGAATCACAGCTCCTTGCCAAGTTTACTCTTATCACATTTGCTATGCCGCACAGTCAGTGTTGAGAAACTTGAACAAACGACCTTTTGGGTGCTGTGGAGGTCAGGTTATGTCGACTTTGGCTTGAAATATACCGTACTATAAAGAAAAAAGAAAAGAAAAAGAAAAGAAAAAAGAAATGGGGGGAGACAAACGAAGTGTTGATGCAGCATTTTGTTTCACAATTATGTATTCAGCTCAGTGTTTGCAAACCATGACGGAGTACCAGCCGCCGTGGCGAAGTGGTTAGCGTCGCGGACTGATGGCTGGGAGGACGCGGGTTCGAATCCCAGCGGAGGTGGGTTTTTCGGCCCGTGGCCGGCTCCTACCCAGAGTTAAGTGTGCTGTGGGCTTAAATGGGGAGACTGGGACCACACAGTCGAGTGTCATCCACTTCAAGGATGCGTCTTTGGGTGTGTTGCTCTAATTACCGGACCAACACTGCAAGTGTCTGTATCTCTCAGGCCTGGTTAACGCCGGGATATTATTATGACAGGAAGCGTAGAGTGCAGCCTTGTCACGCAGTCCCAAACCAAAATGGACCTCCATAGCAACATCGTCATCATCATCGTCCTCCTCCTCCTCCTTCATCGTCATCAATATAAACAAAATAGTCTCAAAGTCTGTGACCTTTCATGCCCTGCTCTCATGGTGACCTCAGTTTCAATACCCCTCCACTTCCGTGCTTGGGGTGAGCCCTGTCAATGTCGTCAGTGTCGGCAGATTCATGGGGGCCTGTTGTTTGAGGGATGTGGTGGCGGTCTCCACTCTGGTAGAGACGCTCACTCAGTCTGGCTCCGCGACTAAGCCATTATTGTCGTTAGTAGGGGGCTTAGTAGGTGGTGTCCTAAGTACGTTAAAACAGAACAGGCACCACTGAACACCACCGAAGTGACTCAGCAGCAGTGCAGGGTCTCCTCTGGTGTGTGGCCTCCTGGCGACCTAACATCGATGGTTCCATGTGGACTGCCGACGCTGGAACTACGACGGACGAACCCGGGTGTGGCCGTGTATGGGGGAATCTATATGAGCGGCGTGGGAGTAATGCCACTGAAATGGCGCAGATGATGAGGCAGCAAAAAAAAAAAAAAAAAAAAAACATGACGGAGTGGCAGTTTCAGACAACAAAATAATAATTATTATTATCAGCCAAATTAACTCAGTGAAGAAGGATAAACATGATAGTTCAAATAATTAAAGCATCAAAAGAAATTTTTGACACCATGTCTTCCATAAGTATAATACTTGTTTGTCAGTCACAGTTACTTCTAAAGCCAGTTCGTTTTTGAAAAAAAAGAAGAAAGAAAATAATATCGGACTGCACACATCTCCATGTCAGTTTAACTTCATGCAGTGGCCAGGTACAGAAATAAAATCTGTTGTGTGTATCGTTGAGCGCCACACTTAATCCTTCAGTTTACGTTGTGATATATACCCCTACTATACATTTGATACCTGGGGTCACGGCTTTCATGCAGTACGTGTAAAAAGTAAACACACACACACACACACACACACACACACACACACACACACACACACACTGGTACGCACACACACACACACACACACACACACACACACTGGTATGCACACACACTGTTGTCACACACACACACACACACACACACACACACAACACACACACACACACACACACACAAGTGCACATAAATACATCACTGAGTCCTGTCTACCACTGAGAATTTAAAAAGCCATGCATCGCCTGTCTGTCTGTCTGTCTCTCGATCTCTCTCTCTCTCTCTCTCTCTCTCTCTCTCTCTCTCTCTCTTACATAATTTTATTGTTTCGATCTGTTGTGATCATGTGCGTGTTTGCACCTCTCCGTGCATGAGGGCGGGCAATGGTGTCTGGACGTATCCCATATCCGTACCCGAAAAGCGATCCCCTCTCCCACGGACTGAGTCTTTGTTGGCTTCACATACCTGAAGAAACTCAGTACATGTTAAAGCCGGTGTGCACATATTATGCAAATGAACACCTTCACCGCCAAGCTCGCATTTATGCACAGGCGTGGTAGAGGACCCATGTCACTCAGTGAAAGGTAACCTTTTTTTAATCTTTTTTTTTTTTTTTTTTTAATAATTTTTATGTTATTTATTTTATTTTATTTTTTATTTTATGTTTTATTTTTTTTTATTTCTCAAGGCTGACTAAGCGCGCTGCATGGGTTACGCTGCTGGTCAGACATCTGCTTGGCAGATGTGGTGTAGCGTATATGGATTTGACCGAACGCAGTGACGCCTCCTTGAGCTACTGATACTGATACTGATACTGGTCTGTTATCCGTGAACCTACTGCTCTTCATGTTTTGGTGGTAGGATAAGCCATAATATTTTCTTTACATCGCAGGGGGAATCCCAAATACTCTTAGCCACTGTCTTTTCTGTGTTTATACCACAAGGGAATTTTGTACTCTAAATTGACTGGCGGTGAAAGGGTTAAGTACACATTCTTAGGCCGGCTCTTCTTCAGCCGAGCACGATACTCCTTGCTGCTGCACAACAAAAAAACAGTGTGTGTGTGCGCAGTGCGAAATAGATGGAAGCAGCAAGGTGAGTTCACGGGAGTGGGAAGTGATCGAGAGGCTATGCGCACGTACAGTGACGTACGCGTGTGTGTGTGTTTCATTTGTAGAAACCCAGGTTAAGAGTTGATTAATTTAACTCAGGTAAAGTGGGATCGACATTCTTTTCGTCCCACTTTAGAATCCGGCTAAATTCAGCTATTTAGGATGTTAAGTATGACATAACCTGTATTCAATTTAGTGCACAGTGAAACAGGACTGAGTCGAACACTCTGTGTGTGTGTGTGTGTGTGTGTGTGTTGTCACTGAGTACTCCCAATTCAATTTAGTGCACAGTGAAACAGGATTAAGAGTCGAACACTGTGTGTGTGTGTGTGTGTGTGTGTGCATGTGTGGGTCTGTATTTTTGAGTGTGTTTGTACATGCGCGAGAGTGTAAGTGTACACAAGTGTCAGTAGAGTTCTGTGCACGTGCGTGTGTGTGTGTGTGTGTGTGTGTGTGTGTGTGTGTGTGAGGGGGAGGTGGATGGTGCGGGTGGAGGTGGGGTAGAGGATGAGGTATGTGAGTGTATGCATGCCTACACTGTGGGAGCAACAGGATATTGGAACGTATATATATATATATATATATATATATATATATATATATATATATATATATATATATATATCTTTGTATATATGTGTGTGGGGTTGGGGGTGGGAGATATGGGCATATGTGTGTGTGCTTGTACAAGTAAGTGTTCATCTGTGTGTGTGTGTGTGTGTGTGTGTGTGTGTGTGTGTGTGTGTGCCGTGGAAGCTGCGATACGTAGACTAGAAATGAGTGTGTGGAGGAGGGGGGTAGAGGAGGTGCAGGGTAATGTGTGTGGTGTGTGTGTGTGTGTGTGTGTGTGTGTGTGTGTTGGAACTCATGTACGTTTATATGTATTTAACTGGGCTTTCATATCTGTGAAACTGCATGTTTGGTGCATATCTGTTATGCATGTGTGGCTGTACATGTGAATGTGTGTCTTCATGTTTTACATCTATTTGCTTATTTATCATCATTGTTATCTTATCTATTTATTTATTTATTTATTGTTATTATTTTTTTTTAATTATCATTATTATTACTACTACCTTTTTTTCTTTTCTTTTTTTTACATTATAATTATTATTTATTTATTTATTTATTTATTTGTGTAAGCTTATCTATTATTTATTCACCTTTCCCCTCAAGGCCTGACTAAGCGCGTTGGGTTACGCTGCTGGTCAGGCATCTGCTTGGCAGATGTGGTGTAGCGTATATGGATTTGTCCGAATGCAGTGGCGCCTCCTTGAGCTACTGAAACTGAAACTGAGTACTCCCAGTACTTTGATGAAATTAAGTTTGACATTTTGCCAGTTCGAATATGTAAGTAATGATATCGTTGGTGTTCAGTTCAATTATAAAAATAATATTTCTAGATCAGTGGGCGTGAGGTTGTGGACGTGTAGCGTGTCGACTGATCCAGCAAGGAAGGTCACTGCGATTCCGTGGCAGATTGATAATGATAATTAGTCATTTATATTCCATTCAGCTCGCGGTACATTTGAAGGCCGCATGCACCTTTTTTTTTTTTTCTTTTTTTTCGTATTTCCAACATTTTTTTTTATTCAGACAAAGGTTTACAGATACAGAATTTATATATTTTGTGCATTAGAAAGTAAAGGGTAAGCACATAATTAAGTTCTAAGTACTGACAAGTCCACAACAGCAAAACAATGATTATACATGTTCAATGATATAATTCCAAGGCAGCATAGTATAGCTTAATCCTTGTATTAAACATTTATAAAGTGCCCATTTTTCCACAAACTTGTTATATTCCATAGTTATGTTAAAGGCATACTTGTCTACTTCATATGCCTGTTTGAAGTCTTTCTTGAACATTTGTAGTGTTGGTTTTACTTTGTTGATTCTACATTTGTATACATAGAATTTAGCTATCAATGAAATATATGAGAAACATTCATCAGTTTTCATTTTGTTATGTCCAAAAAACACCAGTGTGTCATTCAGGTTAAGTCTATCACAATATAAACACTTTTCTTTTAAATATATCACAAACTCTGTCAAAAAATGTTGTACATGGTTACATTCCCATAGATAATGCAGAACTGTATGTCTTTCTTCCTTACAAAAATTACACATATTATCTGGGAGTATTCCCATCTTCATCAAAATAAAATTTGTCAAAAGAATATGATAATTAATTTTCATCTGAAACCATTTCAACCTTATCTCATGGATTTTTCTTGTATTGAAAAAAAAATTAAAGCTTGTTTTAAAAAATCAAGTCCCAATTTTTACAGGCATTTGGTTGTTCTGGTTTTCCAATTATCATTTCGTAGAAACATTTCGTGCCTCTTAATTGGGGCCTTTATCATTGCAGTGTATGCTTTATTAAAGCTGATTCCATTGTGATCATTGTTTTCAAATGTTATGTTCTTTACTCTAAAAAAAAAAAAAAAAAAAAAACCTTTTAACTGAATTTACACAACCAAAGTATTCTAACACTGGGACTCGATTTTCAATTTTATCTTGGAATTCGTGAATACTGAAAAAAATTCCATTCCTTTTCAGAATGTCTTTCACATAATAAACATCTTTTTTGACCCAATCTTCAAAATACAAGACTTTACTATCTATCTTAAATTTGTTATCAAAAAATAAAGGCTCCATCAAAATATCTTGCTTGACATGTACATCAGTTTTGTCATAAAATTCTGAGTAGCTACGAAACACATCTTTCCAAAAGGGGTTTATTATACGTCCTCCAACTGTAAGAACTACTGGGCCATATTCTTGTAACATTTCAACTTCTGGACATTCTTTTGATGATATAGTTTTCCATTTTGGACGATACGACAGATTGTAGCATTTTTTCAAGCATGTGAGTTTTAAAGATTTCATGAATGATGGAATATGTGAAATACTTATACCTTTGTACACTGTGCACTGCCACTGATCTTTTAACTTTGTCTTTTTTTTTTTTATCTCATACAAAATTAAAACACATTTTTTGCAGTTCTTGAATACTGTTATCTGGTGGACTTGGAAGCATAATCCATAAGTAAATTAATTTTGACAAGATTATCGACTTAAGGACAGCTACTCTTCCTAGAGGTGTAACTGGTCTTTTTATCCACACGTTAAACAATTGTTTGTTTGTTTTGTTGTTGTTGTTGTTGTTGGATTTGTGTGTGTGTGTGTGTGTGTGTGTGTGTGTGTGTGTGTGTGTGTGTGTGTGTGTGTGTGTTTTGGTTTGTTTGTTTTTTTGTTTCATTGAACTTATCAGTTATATTTAAATATGTTATATTACGCAAATCGTTAGTAAACCAGAACCCTAGGATTTTAAACTGTGGTGGATTCCAATTCATTTTCAAATTTGATAAATAAACTGTGTCACAATTACGCTTATTTCCCAGCCATACATTGCATGTTTTTTCATGATTTAATCTGAGTTCTGAAACTGTTTCAAAATCTTCTAGTTCTTTGAATAGTTCTCCACATGATTTTTATCACCCTCTAAAAAATAAGACGCATGATCAGCAAACTGGCTAATCTTACATCCTACCTCTGATATCTTAATACCTTTTATGTTCTTATTTTGACGAATTTTGCAAGCCATTATCTCTGTGCACAAAATAAACAAATAGGGCAAGAGTGGGTCTCCCTGTCTACAGCCTCGTTCAATCCGTATACTTATAGATACTTTACCATTAACTGCTATTGATGATTTTGTATTGGTGTAAAACGCTTCTACCCATATACGAATATCCTCACCAAAACCCAAATGTTTTAAAACTTTATGCATATATTTCCAACTAACTGAATCAAAAGCCTTCTCAAAATCCATTGAAACTAATAGTCCTGGTAGATTGTTTTCCTTCAAGTCATAGATTATATCATAAATAAGCCTCAGATTATCTCCTATATCGGGTGTCCCCCCAAAAAGTGAACCGCTTTTTGACAAGTATTTTCTCATACAGAGAAACCGAATTCATTGAACATTTTCACACAGTACCCTTAGGGTATTATCAACAAGTCTACAAAATATTTAAAAGTTCGGACGCAAATTATGCGAGTATTGTCAAATTCAAAAACAGCAGACAGAAAAAAAAACAAAAAAACAGACGGAATGATAGACAGACTGAGAGACACAGCGAGAACGGATACTCGCACTGCATGTAAATTTCTTGAAACTTTCAACCACATGCATCGCATTAATTAACACACGCGTCGTAGGCACGATTCTTCAGTTTGCAGTGTGGCGGGGGAGGCTCAGAATAGCGATGTTTCATTTTGTAGTGTAGTCTTGCCAGGATCTGCAACACTATCGGCGATTAAGGTCAGTGCTATCAGTAGAAGAAAAAATGTTCTGGCTGACTTGCTGAGAGAAATCTTTCATACACATTACAACATGCATTGGTTTCGGGATTTGTTGTTGTTGTTGTTTTGGCGTTGTTTTTGCTGCTTGTGTGATATACGAATTGCTCTTTTTAGTGCATTCATGCATGCATGCGTGTGTGTGTGTGTGTGTGTGTGTGTGTGTGTGTGTGTGTGTGTGTGTGTGTGTGTGTGTTGTCAGTACTCTCACGATTTTCGATAGCACGTTTGTACTTTGATGAAAGTTTGACATTTTGCCAGTTCAGTCGAATAAGTAAGTAATGATATCGTTGGTGTTCAATTATGAAGCCGAGACGTGTTTGAAAACGCCATGCACACATTTTTAATTGGCCTAAGGCTGTCAGCAGCAACACCATTTCTGTAGAGCGTCGTCACGTCAGTTGAAAGGCCATCAGCACATCTGTCGCAGATAACAAAAAAGCTGGAAAAAAAAAGAAAGAAAGAAAGAAAGAAAATAATATCGGACTGCACACATCTCCATGTCAGTTTAACTTCATGCAGTGGCCAGGTACAGAAATAGAATCTGTTGTGTGTATCGTTGAGCGCCACACTTAATCCTTCAGTTTACGTTGTGATATATACCCCTAATCATACATTTGATACCTGGGGTCACGGCTTTCATGCAGTACGTGTAAAAAGTAAACACACACACACACACACACACACACACACACACACACACACACACACCTTCAACATAAATATACACGTACTCTCTCACACACACATGCACCAAATACGCGCATGCGCACGCACTCACACAAACAAACACGTACACACACGCGGCGTGTGCACATGAACACACACACACACACACACACACACACACACACACACACACACACACACACACACACACACTTAACAACAACAACAACAACAACAACACACAACGGTAGTGGTGATGCCCGGCGACATTATGTGCCACAAACGTATTGGCGCCTGCATATTATTATCGCCGGTGCAGTTGATTTTTTGCAGTGACCCTCTTTTTACATAATGCAACTAGTTGCCGGCGACAATATGTGGAGAACTGCAACAATATTTGCAATGAGGGTCTAGTCTGCACATAATGTCACCCGCGACAATATGTGCACGGTGACAATGTGTATCGCATCGCAACAAGTGCAACAAAGCGAGGTATCGCATCCCCGGTTTGGGTTCGCGGTGGCACATACGAATTTCTCTGTTTAAAAAAAAAATCCGCTGCTCACCTACACGCTAAATATCGTTTCCTGCTCTTGTTGTCACGAATTTAGTTGATGTTGATGTGCCGGATAGTGCGCCAGGTACGTTAAGTCAACGACCGTGTGATTGCAAGCAAGAGTGTGCAGAAGGTTTGAAAATGCTTGTCTTACTTTAGAATGATCAGACAATTGGTACGATAATGAATGTTTGATAAATGTTTGCTTTGTATGTTTGATAACGGCTTAATATGTTCTTCTGTGGTGTTCTCGTTATGGCAGAAAGAGCATTAGTTAACAGATTGTAATCCTATGTGTGACAGAACATTTGCGGTCAGTATTTTGTGTATTAAGCTAATCGAAACAATTTTGATTTCATGTCCTGAATATTCTTAATCCTTCTGAGAGTCTGACTTAGAAAATTTGTGGGTACATTTGACTTATCAATCAATTCAGTATACGTCAAATAAAATGTTATATATTTTAAGTTTATTATCAAGAACACAGTGGTTCTGCCGACGCTTCCGCTGGCTTTGTGGGTTTAATTTTGTCAAAAGAACAATTTGTTTGCCTGAAATGTGCTTTCCAAAAGAGATTGTCTGATTATGCACTGTGTGAATTGGTCTGAATTATTTGTCTAAATTTTCTGTATGTGGGTGCATCAGTGACAGGACTGGTTTCGATGTATGGTTTTGTAGAAATTTTCTAATCCAACCAAATTTCAAAGCACGAACAATAGCCGAATGGTTAAAGCGTTGGGCTTTCAGTCTGAGGGTCGCGGGTTCGAATCTCTGTGACGGCGCCTGGTGGGTAAAGGGTGGAGATTTTTCCGATCTCCCAGGTCGTGTGTATACGCACGCAGAAGATCAAATACGCACGTTCAAGATCCTGTAATCCATCTCAGCGTTCGGTGGGTTATGGAAACAAGAACATATCCAGCATGCACACCCCTGAAAACGGAGTATGACTGCCTACATGGTGGGGTAAACAAAACAGTCATACACGTAAAATGTTACATGTCTGTCTGAGTGTGTTTGTGTGCGTGCATGAAATCTGATCAAATGACACAGGGAACGAATAATGAGCGCCCAGTGGCAGCCGTCA